>NW_015150912.1:563861-565608 GCF_000732505.1 Cyprinodon variegatus | reverse complement strand
TATGCAAGGATAAACATGACCGAGAGATGATCTGATTAACTGAGGTGGGGGCGGGGGGCTGCTCTGAATCCATTTTTGATGTTAGAGTAAACCAGGTCTAAAACGTTTTCACCCCGAGTTGCAAAGTCAACATGTTGGTGAAAATGAGAGGAAACAGTGAACACAACCCTAACAGCAACCAATGACACTAGTGAAAGCATTTACTGTTTTCTTTTACCACCAGCAAAAGAAATAAGGAAATTAAATTTTTTAACCTTCTTCCCAAACAAAGAAACACTGTTTCATCCTAGAAACTATTTATTTTAAAGTCTTAGCATGCTGGCTGTTGTCTGAATGTTATGCAGGAGTAATGCTGATCAGGTCACAAGGCTGACCATAGGCTTGCCAGTCATCTATTTTATACCACCTGAGTGGAACATGGCTGGCAGGACCTCCTCAGAGAACATAAAGCACAGATGAAGTGGAACAAAAAAAGTGGCTCTAAGTCAAGCCACATGAGTTTAGGTGAGAGTTGCCAGGCTGGGGATAAGCAGCATTTGGCAGAGAGTTGTGTTCCAGCCTCGTGCAAATCCACACGTTTCATCTAAGCAAGGACACAGTGGACAAGTAAGCTCTGCCCCCGTCCCTCACCATCTCTGCACGGCTACCATAATAAATTCTAAACACCCTCTCAGTGATTTTTCCATGACATCATCAACATTTCAGTCATTGCTTCCCCTGTCTTCCTGGCTTACGCTAACTTTACACTTACAGCGTGGTGACAGATTTTTCACTCCTAATAGTGAAACGCGGCAGCAAAAGGGATGTTTCCTGGGAGACTCTGCAGAGTGGTAGAGGAATTAGTGAGTACCTCATGGAAGAAGGGGAGGAAGAAGGAGTTACAGATAACATGCTGGTGCTTTAAGCACAGGAAGTCAATGAGGTCTAAAAGAACAGGCATGAGAAATAGCAACAGTCGAACATACAACAAGACGAACATTGTATGGCTGCTTTAGGGGTTGGGTAATTTCTAGCAAGAAATTATTAATGCGTTTAATTAGATAAAACTTAAGAAGTAACCACTGGAGCCCAATCTTCTACTTCTGGGCATATATTCAACTATCTAACACTTACAATTGCTAGACATTTCAAGCTGAAGAAATCAATTCCCTCAATTGGAAAAACCTTAAAACAGGGGTCCCCGAACTTTTTCCTGTGAGGGCCACATAACTTTTCCCTTCTCTGATGGGGGGCCGGGGTCAGTTTATAACAGAAAAATTGTGACGATTGCAAGAGTGCCTAAATTTGTGACGGGATTTATGTCTTTATGACGTGAGTCATAGTGTCTCCGCAGGTTATATTCTTTGAATACCGCTAACGCCTCTTGACAGACGAGACAGACTTTACATTGAACAAAAAAAATTATCGTTTGTCCAATTCAGGTTTAATGCCCTGCATTCTGAATCAATCTTTCTCTTACCTTTTCTTTTCGCCATTATTCCGTTCGCTCTTTACGGAAGAGGATTAGGGCCATTCAAAAGAAAAAAAAAACTATTCAATTCTGACTTTTTTTTCTTAATTAAAGTCAAAATTCTGAGAAAAAAGTCAGAATTGAATAGACCATTATTTTTATTTTTTTGAATGGCCCTAATCCTCTTCTGTATCTCTTTGAGAAGGGCGGGTTTAAGATTTTATGCTGGGGGTTGCCAGATAGGGGCACAGACCCCAAAAGGGTGGAACATGTATGAAATAGTTACTAATAGTAATA
>NW_015150912.1:559348-561451 GCF_000732505.1 Cyprinodon variegatus | reverse complement strand
TGGTCATAACTTGCAACCATTGGGTGCAAGTAATGACCACGCTGGTCATAACTGTTTTCCTGGCAGCTTTGTTTGCAGCTTTAAGTGACTGTTGCTGTGTGAATCAAATGCCGTTATTTAAGATAAAACATTTCAATTTATTTTAGACCAAATAACATTTTACATTTACATCCCACCCGCTCCTGAGGGTCAACATGCTTTGAGTCTGACTGCAGCGCTGAGAGGGACTCCTGCGGGAGAACGGGGTTGGGACGGGGGAGACGCCCAACGGCTGCACCTGGCGCTGGAGGACAAGAGTAGGAAAGATACGTGCTTTCACGTAAAGGACACCAAAAGCCGCCAGTGACACCAGAAAAGTCGCTATATTTGTCGCTAGTCGCTTTTTTGAAAAATAGTCGCTGGATGGGCACGGGCAAACCGGGCAGCCGGGCGCCATTTTTATAAAGGACAACAGGACGCACGTTTAAAAAAAAATATACCTGGCTCTTGGAGTAGGTCTCGCCCGAGGAGTAGAACCGCCAGTGACCATCTATGAACGTGGCGCGCATTCTTCCTGTCGCTTAGTTATGGCCGTAAACAATTTGTCTCTGTGTGGCGCTGGGTTAAGGGCGGTATGAAAGTACAGCTGTGGAATAATCTGATAAACTGACAGATATTTTTGTTGTTGTTTTCTCTCTCTCTGTTTTTATGTAAGACTGTGGCGGGCCCAAATGAGATCGTTCATTAATGGGAAACACTGATGTTTTAGAATAGTGTAAGATAGAAGAGGAGAGAAAGAATATGGGAAGACTGATAGAAGATTGAAACAGAGCTGAGGAAAATAGGAACACTGATGGAAAGAACAGTTGAAGTAGAGAGAATGAAGCAGAAAGACACAAAAAAGACGGAGTAATGCAGAGAGATACACAAGAGAGAGTAAAGAAGAGAGATACACACAGCAGTTTTGCAAACTCTGAAGGGTATACCTAATCCTGTTTGCAGATTAGAGATTTAATATAAACATTACAGTAATACATGGTTGTTGCAGCATCAGGATGTGGAAATTTAACCTGATATCTGGAGGGAGGCTTGCTTGTCAATAGCAAATTGACAAGAAAAAAATAAAGAAAAATGTGAAGCTTAGATTAAAGAATGTTTTGTGTGAACTAGCCTAAGTCAAAATCCAATAGCTGTGGCAATAGTTGTTAACCGATGTCCATAGAAGTTCTCTATCTAGTCTGACTAAGCTTGAGCTGGTTTTCAAAAAAGATTTAAAACCTTAAATGCAACAAATTCTGGTTCTGTGTGGCTCAGGGTAAATCAATACAAATGCATCAGAAAAGATTTTTGTTTATAAAAGATTTTTGTTTATAAAAGATTTTTGTAAAAGCCATGTACTATTTTCGTTTTTTACTTTGAGTTGGCCTGCCGAATAAAATACCAATAAAATACAACTAAATGTCACTTGGTATCAATCCTTTTGGAAGTCAAGAGGACTTAAACATTTCTGTTTGTTTTACCGAGTACACTGGAACCTTCAGATCCATTGTGGGAGGACTGGTACTCTGGGACGTCGAGTGAGCTGAGGGCATCCTCATCGATGGATGTGGGGATATCCTGAAGTGTTTCCATGCTGCCCATAAAATCATCCTCACCGCACAGGGGACCATCAAGCATCGAGTCCTCGAGGGGTGACGGGGGGTGGTAGTGATTCTCCATATCCACCATTGTGATGGCGAAGTGTGCGTTTGGGAGCGTCACACATGAGACTAAAGCCAGAAATCAGAAAAGAACAGAAAAAAAATATATTTTAACAGAGAACAAAAAAGAAAAATAGAACGCATGTATTGAAATGTTTTTTTTCTGCCATCTCATTGTTGAGTTAAGCATGTAACAGATTTCATGTAGATCGAGTTCAAACAATGGAAAGCAATATTCTTTTTGAACTGTTTAAAATCAGGTTTACTGAATTCCAGTGCAGCACAGTGAAAGGATACCACATGTGTGACAAGACCAGTCGTTAACTCTAAATCTTAAAGGAATAGTACACCCAAAACATGATTAGCCTTCATTTTCTACTCACCCCCATGCTGAACAACACTCTGGAGTACTTTTTTGATATCT
>NW_015150912.1:554945-556618 GCF_000732505.1 Cyprinodon variegatus | reverse complement strand
TCAATGTGATTATCACAAATCAAGTCATAAACTAGCAGACTTTTAGAGGAAAGAGATCCTATGTTAAATAAACCACATTTAATCATTTTAGCTTCCCCCCCAAATGGAGTTAATTTAATCTTAATTAGATTATCGTGATTTACTCCTCTGGAAATATTTGCTAATTTATTAGATTTTGGTCGTGGGCAAGACACTGTCTGGATGGACTAATGGGTGGGTAACAGTAGAGAAGCTGCAGAGATGTGTGTTAAACTACAACTCTGCTTCCTGGTCTGCACCCTGGCTTGTCAGGCGCAAGTCAATCTCAATTCATAAGAATGCGAGACGGACTCGTGTCCTCGCCAAGTAAGTTCTTGAGAAGAACACAGGAAAGTTTGGACTTGGTGAGAACTGGAGCACGCAGCATTAATATGGGTCAATTGGAACAGAAGCGTACTCGTGACTTCACCACAACTAGAGCTGCACTTCACCTCCTGTTATTAATAGTCTCTAGATAGTAAATTATTATTTTTTTTCCTTTAGTTGGGGAATAATAATTAACATAGTCAGATAAACACAAATCAAATGAACATTTTACCAAATAAAAAAATAATAAAAAAATCGCAGGCTGGGACAGCTGTCAATCTCAAGAATGGACAAGTCTGCTCTGATATGTACTCTGGAAATAGGGAGGAGCGAGAACAACATCTGGGGACTTTGTTCTCTGTCTGCTGTTCTTGTGAATTGGAACAGTACTAAGGCTTAAGTTGATGACGGTTCATGACTGCAGGATGAGAACGCACAAGTACACATATTTAGAAACGGCCAGGGTTTTGGAGGACTAATAAATGTGGCCAGATTCCTAGAAAGAAGAGCTGCTTCATCCAAACGGATGGATGCCGTCTCTCTGAAGCAGACCAGGCTTTCCCCAAAAGGATTGCCAATTATTAATGTAGCCCACGTTGTTTTCAGGACAACGCCTAGACAACCAGCGGTTGAATGATGACATGCGGCTAAACATGTCATCACTGGTCAGATCATGGAGGGGAGCAGAGAAAATTAGTCCGACATTGTTTTGGCAAACATACACACCGAAGCAACACTAACTCTAATGACCTCCAATCAGCGTAACCGGGTGTCATTACCACCAGCTTGAATAATAATTATATTTCAGGTAGGATTTGATGTTGCCTGCTCTGAACCCAGGGAAAAATATTTGACTATGGTCACTGGTGTATCTAATCTGACTATGGAGCTGCCAATCACCAGAGTGGGCTTCTTCGGTTAAAAATGTGGACGGGTTGGTGGTGACCAGTGGGCAGAGATCCCAGACTACGCTTTCTGCGTACAGTTACCCAATCGGCTGACTACTCTGGCACTTTTGGAGGACAGCTATATGGGGGGCCTACTTTAACTCCTGGATGTTCAACAGCCTAAAGCCTGGATTCTAACCCTTACCCCTGGCATCCAAAGCTAAATAAAATACTACACTTATTACACATTATCACTAAAGGAGGCGGAGGAATAACTGAACATCTGACACAGAGAGCAGAAGAGAGGAGAGGAAGAAGGAAGAGTTGGAAAAGATTTAAGGGAGGGAGAGATTGTTGATATACTAAGGCCCCGTCCACACGAAGTCGAAACGAACACGAAACGCTGATATTTTCCAAAACGTTTGTCGTAAAGACGGAGAC
>NW_015150912.1:551163-552658 GCF_000732505.1 Cyprinodon variegatus | reverse complement strand
TGAGCATGAGGCAATGATCTTTACTGCCTCTGTTATTATTAATGGCTGTGTGACACTTTGTGATCAGGGGTCGGGTCACATTTAATTATTTACTTTTGCATACAAACATTCAAAACCTAACCTCAACTAAACCTACTTTCTGTTATCAGTTAATCATATGAGCATAATGATATATTTCAGTCTTTTTTCCCTTTAGACAAACTTGGACAGAACCAATCTAACAGTTCCCGAGGATACCTAGCTGCTAACATTCCAGGCTTCATTGTATTTAAGAGAAAATTTACACATAAGTCTTTAGGTTTTGAAAGAAATAAAAAAGGGTAAGTAGCTAATTGGTGCTTGCCTAAATGCAAACGCTATGCTAACCATTTGTTCTTCACCCATATAGGTCAAATTTCACATTTCAATCAAAGAACTTCACAATCTACGGCCTCGTCCAGATAAAGCAGGGTTTGTTATACATTTGATTTGAGGGGCTATAATTATGTCAGAGGGTACAAAAGTGTGAAAAGCTTTAGAAAAGGATATTATTTCATTTATTGAGTCATGTCTGCTCTTCATTTATTGTTATCTTCAATAAATAAACAGCAGCAGATGCTGGTCCCCAGTTTTTTGCCTTTTTATTCACTTCTTTTTTTGTCTTGCTTTAAATAGCTATCTGGCTCTGAATGTTCAATTTTAACTTCACTTGGAGCCTATGCAATGCTTTTATTTCTTTGTTTTATGTTGTACATTTTTTCCAACCTCTACACATGCTGGGTATAGAAATGTTTGCATCATTTGTGAAAAACTCACTACAATTTCCATGGAGAGCAACTTCTACATCATATTAAACACATGAGAAATCAAAGATTCTAAAATCTTTCAGTAGAAAGTTTCGGAAAATAAAAGAGCTAGAATATCAGCTAATCAAATCATTCATAGTTTGCCAAACATACTTTTTATTGCAGGTGTAACTTAACAAAACCAACCCATATCGTGTTTTTTTGCGTACCATTACCCTAATGTAGCAAACACATTAGTAATTCTCAACAAATAGCAGGATGAAATAAAAGATTTACTTAAAGGTAGTCACTTGTACCAGTTTGATATAATACAATTTAATACAATATATATCATTAGGGGTCCACTCTCCATCTCTCCATCAGTTTGGGGGTCCCTGGCCTGGTTGAAGACCCCTGCTCTAAACCATTCATCCATCGCTTAAAAAAATATTTTTTAATTGCACACTAATGCACCTTCAAAATAAAGTTCCACTAAAGCATGATGTTCTGCCATATTTCAGAGTGGGAATGTTTCAGTGGATTCTATTTAACAGGTTCAGTTTAAAGATGGTTGGGAAGAATTATTCATAAAGGAGATTATGGACAACAGTGAGAATCCTCTTCAGAAGGTTATTAAGAAACATCAGTGATCCAGTGGAATCCTTCCTGCCCAAAGCTATCAACACCTAACCTGACTCCGCCAGATGGATTTGCTCCGCATATCCAGCTGG
>NW_015150912.1:548095-550305 GCF_000732505.1 Cyprinodon variegatus | reverse complement strand
TTAAAAATTAACTTATTAGTTACTGCAAAATTTAATTTCCCATTGGAAGTAATAACGTATTGTTTTAAATTGAATTGAATGCAGATAAGCAAAAGGGTAAAGGACCCACTGACATTGTTTCAAAAAAAGGATTTTTACCCATAAACCTTCCAAAACCCTTTTTTTTTGTTAACAAAAGTCATGACTCCCCCTGCAGCATTTAGATGATGGACCATGCTTACCTCATGTTTCCACCAACATACAAAGGAATTTAAACACACACAAGGAGCAGATTAGCTGGAGCCTAGAGATGTTGTGCAGATGGGGTTTAATGAAGACAGACACAAACATAAGAGGAAAGTCATCTAACGTCCTATACTTTAAATTACCGGTACACGAAACCTCTTTGTCAACCCAAACTACCTCGCTAAGCGTATCTCATCCACTGATGAGCAAAGTCATGCCATGTGAGATGAATTGGAATTAGGGCTCAAAAGAATTTTTTTTTCATAACACTCATAAAGACTGCCACCTCAAATTTCAGTTACAGTAGAACAGTTAAAAGTCCCAAAAAAGGTCTTATACCTTGTTTACCTTGAAATAGGTTAAACATGTATTAGCCGTCTCTCCAGATAATCACCCTACTGTCTGTGCAAGCAAAGACGGATGGGTTCCTGGCTAGCTTTATCACCCAGCCCCCACAAGACCTGGATAAAGACAGACCAGCCAAGCAGCAGCTATTAAACTGCACAGAAGATAACAGTAGTGTGAATGTAACACCAGCATGTAAACAGCTGCTTAGTTCACCAACACAAAGCAATGGATAACAGCGCCAAACTGGTTTAAACTTTGTCAAAGTAGCTCTTAAGGAAAGTAAATGTCTGTAAAGCTCTCACTGCAGAGTCTATACGCCCAGCCTAAAACCCAGAAGGCTGTAGCTTTAGAAATATTTGAGGGCTATAGATTATCTAATCAGGGCAAGAGTGATGAATGAATGTAAAGAACATCAGAGACGCCATAATAGTGAAAAGACACCAGCATTTACTCTAAAAATGGGCCTAATGGTAAGTATTCTGCTCACATTAAAAAAAGGAGACCTGAATAGTCATTTAGGATTGACTGACAAATAATCTATAAATATATATATTGGAACCATCTTACCTTAGCTACTTAAAGACGTGAAGCTTTTCATCCAGCGTAAGTTCCTAGCAGCATGAGATCAAGCATTTTTAGTTTGTACAGTGTTAGTCTATATGTCTGACTACACTGCAAGTTAATATTTAATATATCTATCTTGTGGCCTGTGTCCTGACAGGCCTGTTAGATGAATGACCATAAGGCAGAAAACAGAAGGACCATGGGCTGATGGGGCTGGCCCAACAGCCTGCCCATGAAGAGTCCACTCAGCCTGGAGAGTCAACATTCAAAAAAAGCCTTATCACTTGCCTTTGGCAACAGACCATTTATCGTTCAGAAGACTGAGCAAAGTACAGTCAGAGTAATTGACACTTGGCTTTATTATATGTTGTTTGTAACAAATGAGCCATAAAATCAACCAAAAACATTTGAGAAAGCTCTCTGTACCTGAATGTTTCATCGAAACCAGTTTAAAGGTATTGCAAACGGTTTAAGATTTTAGTTGATGGTTACTTAAACAAAAAAATGTTGTTATAAATTTGATTCTTTGATGACACAGAATGTAAGCTATTTGATCACGAGGAATTATTAACAGGAATCTTGAAAATTGAACCGATGAACCTCTTTCTGGTCATTCATTAACTACAAATTATTTATGACACCAAAGGAGCAGCAAAAGGCATGGGTCCGTGATAGTCATGGCTGATATGGAGTCATATTGGAAACTGAGCTATAGTTTAAACAGTTCTAAGATGTGTGATGTCTTTCCACATTTATTTATTAAAAGCACAACACCAGGGGTGGAGGTGTGGTAGAACATGAAACCAATGTACAGAGAACTTATCTTGGTTTCCGGGCCATAAGCTGTTACCTTTTTCTCAAGCTTTGAACCATGCGGCATGAAGGTGTGGCTTTCCTGTGCATTTTTCCTAACTGCAAGGGGGTGGTGGTCTTCCCAACTTTCTTTCACCTCCAAGTTCACTTGTGCCCTAAAAAAAACGTAAATCCAGTCCTGTGTTCTGTCTTGATACAGAGTTGGGCTGCAACTAACGGTCATTTGGCTAATCAATGAATATGTTGATTATCTTTAATGA
>NW_015150912.1:544716-546894 GCF_000732505.1 Cyprinodon variegatus | reverse complement strand
CGCTTTTCATTTAGAGTGACCTACAATGACGGCGGAAAGAAAGTTGTGGATAAAAGTGCAACAGTGTGCAAACATTGTGCAACACATTTTGTTTATGCTAACAGCAACATGACCAACATGTCAGGCTAACAATCAACATATACCGAACCGAAAACCGTGACCAAGAAACCCTGAACCGAACCGTGGATTTTGTGAATCGTTCCACCCCTAGTAGATATCAGCAGTTTATAGCCCTGTGAGGCTTATATATGAACGGCTCAACTTTAACAAAAAAAAAAAAACTTAGTGGGTGCATCTTAAAGGGAGGTGTGCTCTATAACCTGAAAAATATGGTAATTCTTTGACACAACTGTCACAGGTTGGTATCATGGTCTGCACACCATTGTTGCATGTCTTCCCAACTTTCTTTCACCTCTAAATGCAGCAAGTTCACTTGTGCCCTAAAAAACCCGTAAATCCAGTCCTGTGTTCTGTCTTGATACAGAGTTGGGCTGCAACTAACGGTCATTTGGCTAATCAATGAATATGTTGATTATCTTTAATGATGAATCCATTTGAATACTGATTTAGTTGACGATTATTACAATAATCGATTTATCACGATTCATTCAATTAATTATTTCCCACTAATACAGAGCCAGCCTTTCCTTGGCTTGAACAGTGATGTAGTGATGGTTCACTCAGAAGCATTTAGACAAATGTTAATGACAACCAATGGAATCTAACTCAGTCCTCCAAAGAGTGAGGCATAAAAGGTGTCTTAGATTTGCCTTGAAGTGCGTGGGTTTAGTTTTAAGAAGGTTAACGTCTCAAGAGACACCACACACATCCATATCCTGCAGTCTAAAGTCATCATTGTGAGAGAAAGTCATCCTGTGTAGAGAAAATCACCCAGGTCATCAGTGGTTTGGTTTGAGAGATGAACCATTGTGGAGTCCTTCAGATCCTCTCTATTGCCACTCCATGCCTGCCGTCAAAGACTGTGCTCTCTTTGGTGGCAGTAGTGAGTATTATTTAGCATAAATTTTAGTGGGCATGTAGGGCAGGATGGGGTTCTAATTTCTCAAACAGGCAGGTTTTTCGTGAACATGCATTCATAAGGAAGTACATATGTTTAAAAAAAGTGTTACGCATTAAGCTCTTTAAAATCCAGCATAACTGGCTAATTTGCACAGAACTTTTATAAGCTAGTTAAAATCTTGTCCTGAATGTGGCCAGCCAAGTTCAACATCTACAAGAGAATATTTGAATATGTCTTGCTTCCCTCGGCTCAAAGGCTTTATGCCGATTCATTTTCTTTTAATAAAGCAGTGGCTGCTCTTAAAGTAAGCTTTAATAACAGCATAATTGTTTTTAATTAGTTAGCAAGAAATGCTGCAAATGGATCCTTCTGTGCGTGATCAGTATACATTAAATGAATGGAATAATTTCAATCTAATAATATTACAACTTATTTACATGCAACTGTACATGGAAGATTTTAATATTATGAGAAAATGTTTTGATTTGAGTTTCAGAAAATATTTAAACCCCCCCGTCAAAAATGTGCTGAATCATGAAAAAGGGGCCTAGCTTATTTTGTTTTTTTAAATCTGGACTGTCACATGAGCTCACCAGCTGATTTTAACTGCGACATGTGTTCTGAAAGGTGTTAGCCCAGATTGCCTGCGGTTCCTATTGCCTATCATGACCTGCACCCGCAGTTGCCCGAAGCAGAGAGAGGAACAGTGGGTTACATAAACCACAGTGGACCCTGACCTCAGCACTGACAACGTGTTCACTGCCCGAATAACCTTAAAGATTCTCACAAGAGGGTGAGCATACAACCTGACCAGGCAGGCAGACAGAGCACAGACTGCGGTGTCACGGCGTCCGGTTACCTCGCACGCTGCCTTTTTATAGCAAATCATTACGTGGTGGAAAGTTGGCTTCCATGTGCAACTGTTGTGGATCCTTAACAGACCAGTAACAAAATTACCTTAGAGAAATAAATGCTTTTGGAGCAGCATTAGGTAGTCTTTAAGGGTTTGTTTGTGCCCTAACACAAATAAAGTGAGAAACACAAAAGCATAAGTAAAGTGTAAGGACTGACCCAAGACAGGGTTCCTACAGCATAAGGCAAGTTAAATTCAAGACTTTTTAAGACTTTTTAATGCCACTTGAAATAAAAATTAAGAC
>NW_015150912.1:541400-542964 GCF_000732505.1 Cyprinodon variegatus | reverse complement strand
AACCCGGTACCAGGTGACCGAATGAGAAGTTATGGAAGTTAAGAGAAAAACACTATAGTTTGGAGAGATAATAATGAAATTAGCTAATTCAGTCCGATAGCACACTTGTTACCTATAAAAACACTCTATAAATACTCTAATATATTAGCTGCTGTTTTGTCCTCTGCTCTTTGCAAATGTTTGCTCTAAAAAAAGCCCCGATGCCAAAGTTCTGTGCAAAGCACTGGCTGCTTTTTGCAACTTAAAAAAAAATGGATTTCCACATGAGTATGACAGATGAAGCAGAACACCATTACAACACTGTCCCAAAGTTCATCCAAGCAATAAACTTGAGTGAAGAAACTGCAGCAAGCTTTATCGCTTGACAGATGTAGGTCTAAAGTTACAGGGTTAGAAGTAAGGACTGCTTTTATTTCACCAGACTGACATTCTTATAACTACATTATAACTCTGCTTTATAAAGCAGCACATTTCAACAGCTAAGACTAATTTTAATGGAAGAGATGAAACCTTATATCGTAAAAAGGACCCTGACTCTTTGCATTGCTTTTATATCCTCAGGGATTTCTACAGATGTACCAAATTGCCTTTCAAAACCTGAAGTGTGACTTAAATGAACTTATTTTTATACAGCAAGCTGTACACTGTAATAAATCAATCTGTTTACAGGAGCGGGAGAAGAATAGGTTCTTACCTTTCAAAAACAAGCTATAAGCAATTTTCTGCACTGCTAAAGAACAACAGAGCAGGAAGCTCCTGATTGGCCAGATCTCTAAAACAAACACTAGAACAACACAAAGCAGAGAGATTTCTCTTTTCAAAGACAGTTGTGTGTATCTTGTTTCATTTCCAGCATGACAGTAGAGCACTAAGATCCCCCTCTCTGGCTGCCAAACCGGTCTGCGTGTTTGTGCAAAGGCATGAAGCACTCTGCCTTGGTGACAGAAAAGCACTAATCTGTTAAAAGTACAACAAAAAAATGTTCCTGTAAACTCAAAAAGGTCTGCAAACAAGACATTTTATCAGTCTCTTATTTTATGGAAGTGGCTTTAGCACAACAAAACACTAGCAGAGCCGACTATGAAATGTAATGAAGAGTTTATATCAGAAAGCAAACAGTTGGTTAATCTAATTACTCTATTCTATTTATCTATTTATGATCAAAGTTCTGCTGGAAGCATTAAAGCTCAACAAAGTTTAAACAAATGATTTAAATGCATCTCTTTAGGATTATATATGATAGACAGACAGACGCAAAGCAAAACCAAAATTCCTATGTGGAAGAAACTGATGCATGTTTTTTACAGAATAAAATCCTAACTATGTGGTATGCATTTGTATTAAAGACCAGCTTTGCGCATCTTAGCAAAGAGTTCTTTTCTCTCTTATTTTATTACATAACAGCTTAAAGGGGAACACCGTTTTTTTACATTGGGCCCTTGATTTTACGTTATTACATCATGTTCTACTCACCCATATTAGTTTTGTGTCATTTGGAGCCGGATGTCTGGGGGACAGTGATTCGCCTACATGTTATGAATGCTGGCGTACCATAAAGAATAAA
>NW_015150912.1:537259-539446 GCF_000732505.1 Cyprinodon variegatus | reverse complement strand
TCGGTTTGTTAGGTCCACAAGAAATCATTCGGAAGGCAGTGAATGGCCCCTTGGCTGCATTTTGGATACTTCTGTTTTAGAAATCAGAAACCAGAGGTACAGTCAGTGTTTTGGTTGCTTCTGACATTCATTTCCTTTCAATTTAGCTGGACGGATGTGAATTGTCAGTGGTGCTTTAGTCTATCTATTTTAATTGCTCTGTTTTCAAAGCATAAGACATTTCACTTTTTTCCACTAAATGTAAAAATACAAACAGGCACTAAATTGAATTGATGAGTGTCAGAGTAATTTCATAAAAATATAATTACATAATAATAAAAATAGAATAACAGGATAGTAAAGTGTGTAATAGAGTGAGTTTTTTTTTTGTTTGTGCTTTAAAATCTATATATCATCTTTCTACTGCTACATTTTTGTGAATTTTTCATTATTCTTTCACATAAAATCTTTAAGAAAAACACTAAGACAAGATAAACTATTTAGTGTAGAATTGGCAGAGTTCTCTCAGAGAAACTTCAGCTTACATATTGCATCCCTTACTGATTATCAACCCAGACAATCTGCTGTCCAGAGCTGCTTACAGTAAGTCTAGTTGCAGGGACACAATCCTATTCCACCCAGAGGGACTTTAATATAAGGAAGGCTCAAGGGGGTTGGGCTGGCTGGGGGTCAGACAAATGTCAAAACTGGCCGATGTAGGGCACAAGTTGGAAAACAAAAGGTTCAGAGAGGTGACCACAAACAGCCCTAGGGTGTTTTGGTGAGGGAGAAAACATTCTGTGTTCATGCGTGTTAGCACTTACAGTGGCTCACTCCTAGTGATATGCAAAGTTTTAATGAGGATTTGTGAGAACTCATATCCAAATGAGATTTTCCACAGTTTAAATAAAAAACAAATTTGCCAGAAGGACAAAAAAATATATACAGTTATAATCTGATCATACAAAAATGTCAGAATCATCATATCAGGTTACTTTTCTTCATATAGAATTGGCTAAAACTCTTACTGGACTATAGAGCAAACATTATAAGCTGCACCCATAAAGTTTTAATTTTTTTTTTTTAACTTGAGTTGTATATATAAACCACTGATATCTACTGAACTGTCCTGCATCAAACCTGTAGGGGGAGCTCTACATATTACATCTAGAGTAGAGACAAAGAATGCTAGCTCCAGTACTTTGCATGGCTGCCAAGTTGATGGCCTCCTTTACCGCTACTCAGACTA
This sequence comes from Cyprinodon variegatus, assembly GCF_000732505.1. Taxonomy (NCBI): domain Eukaryota; kingdom Metazoa; phylum Chordata; class Actinopteri; order Cyprinodontiformes; family Cyprinodontidae; genus Cyprinodon; species Cyprinodon variegatus. The sequence continues at coordinate 538,218 of NW_015150912.1, read as the reverse complement.
CCGCCTACAACTACTGTACTGCCTCCCAGCCGTGTTTTAATTTGATTAAATTCACCTTAACTTGATTTCAACCATGGTAAACCGTTGCTGTATTGTGGGCTGTAACAGCGCAACACATGATCGCCATGGGAAAAACATAGAAAATGGGTTAACTTTCCACCGCTTTCCTGCCTGGACGCGCAACCACGGAGACCGGAGTCGTCGGCTAGCTTGGATCGCGGCTGTAAGATGACCGAACATAACTTTCCACAGTATCCCAATGTCAATGAGAGTGTGTTCCCTGCATTTTCATTCTGGTAAGTTAAAGATGCGCGTTTTTCTTTTATAGCCTACTTTGTTTCTTTCCATCAAGGTTGGGATCTTTTACGGGAAAATAATAAAAACGCCTGCGGGAAAAGGCTTAAATACGTGAGAAACCCGGAGGGTTTAGGGAGGGTTGGCAGTTAACGTTACTACAAAACTGTGGCAAAAATTTGTTGTCGGTGCTCCCCTCATTGTTTGGAACTTCATATGGATTCAAATTATTAATAATGCTGATTTTGTCAACATACTGGTCAACATACTGGTCCGTGGCTTCTCTATTTAACGTGTCCTGGCAAATTCCAGATCCTTTTCGGAATTATAACATCTTTTTTCTCTCTTCTTCTACGTCTCTTTGTTCAACAACAACGTTGTATCAGAGCTATGTTAATGTTCGCGTAGCCATCAACATGGCCGCCACGTCTCACAATGCAACGCGGATCTCAAGCCCTATAAGAGTCTTTAATAAAACATGGGGCTTGTCACTACCCGATCAGTCCCGGAAGCATGATCCGAACCATCAGCTCATTTGAGCATGCACAACCAGATATACATGGGGCTTTCCATCATTTACGTAATAACTAGGGATGGAACAGTTTTTGAAAACCGTCCGAACCGTTCGGTTCGACTGTCTCGGTTCGGTTCACGTGTGTTTCGTT
>NW_015150912.1:535033-536803 GCF_000732505.1 Cyprinodon variegatus | reverse complement strand
ATGTTTTCGCCCTTCTCCCGACCGGATTTGGCAAGAGCTTGATCACAGCGTCACGGGTTAGCTTCGGTGTGAGTGGTTGAAATAGCACGCCGATAAAGATGACAGACAAGTGAATTATCCAATCATATGCAAGGAGTTTTGATAAGGCCCAGCCTTCAGTAAAGGCAATTCCTATGGCGGTGTCCCAGATGTATGTGAGTTGAGCTAGGTGGAGCGAGACATGCATCTGGCTGTTGTCAGGTTAAGAAGGCATGTGCCAGATGATTAAATTCAAAGCAGCAAAACATGCGGAAATTATCCAGGGTTTCCGCGGATCATTAAAAATAATTACAATTCATTATTTTTTTTTATATTTTTCATAAATTTCATACATTTTTATTTTTCATAAATTTTTATAATTTTATAATTTTTTTCATTTTTCGATGTAACCGAACCGAAAACCGTGACCACGCAACCGTGAACCGAACCGAACAGTGGATTTTGTGAACCGTTCCACCCCTAGTAATAACGGTACTAAAATTACTTATTTCTATCCTTAAGTCACTAAAGAATGCTAATTCTCACCTTAAAAAATGTTTTATGATTTTTCTGAGACAATTTTGATGCTGTTTACATATTCTCTTTAAATTACAAAATGTTTGAATTCAGTATGTTTGTTCTCTGTTGCTCATGCTGCTAGCATATGCTAATTGAAAATTAGCCCCTTGTTCTTTGATTTCCAACTCTGACTCCGGCCCTCTGGCGGTTAGGAAAAATCCACATAAAATCTGCCACTTCGTGAGCCACACGGTTCAACGCATGGGGAAAAGCAGTTACTGGAAGAGGGGTTTTACTTTTCAATATCACAATAGTTACCGTCATGAAATATATATGAATTAACAGCAAAGTTAAAAAACAGTAGCTCCTAAACAGTTAAAAAAGATTAGGAGCTACCTCACCAGCATCCACAATTCAATCTGAAGTATCTGAAAAAGAATTGAAAGGACAAAATACGTTCTGAAGATGTTGGTCTAGGAAACAAACTAAAAGCTGAGAACAATGTTCAAAGTTGCAGGCTGCGTAAAGCTGGGTTATTGTTAGAATTAAAGTTCTTCTTCCCCTTTAACACATACGTTTATTTTCAGTTAAATTCCACTAAAAACACAACACATTACATGTGTAGAATTATGGAAATCATAAATCATGGTTTCATTTTTTTCATATCATGAATACCTGGAGTTTTGTGAGTCCCTGTAGAATGAGACGAAATGTTGAGACGGTTCTATGCTTTTGTTGTCCTTTAAAGTATAACCTAAGTCATCCAGATCTATTCAACACATGTAGGCGCAACTTGGAGAAATTCTCAGACCTTGCCTGAAAGCAAATTTGCATGCAAACAAATGCTTTTAGCGTCAGAACCTCTGGCAGTGGCTGCTTTCAAGCAATCTCTGATGCAAAGACATGAGAAACAGGAATCTTTGCTGCTATTGCTCAAGATGGTCACATTTCTCTGAAAGGCCCCACAACAGACTGTTGATGAACCCTGTAGTCAGTTCAGTGAGATGAAGAACCTGAAAGTCCTGTCTGAGGAGCCCAGTCTAGGCAGTTCTGATCTACAAGATGTTCTCAAACACGCCCCTTCAGTCATAAACAGGGAAGGAGCTGAATACCTGTCTCTAATCCCTGACAAGCAGCTCTTCACTAAACTCATGAAAAAAATAAAATAAAAATCATTTATATATTTATATATATATATATATATTTATATATATATATATATATATATATATA
>NW_015150912.1:531829-533484 GCF_000732505.1 Cyprinodon variegatus | reverse complement strand
GGATTTAAACCTTCCAAAGCATTAGGAACGGGCCTAGGAACACAACCCTTAATAATAATCGGTTGTTTTCACCCCAAAGTACAAAACACTGCACTACTAGAGCACAAATGTATGCAATGACTTCTCAGCATGTGATCAAATCCTCCTGCATGACAGTGCTGAGCCTATCCACCTGCCTAACACTTCAATAAAAGAAAAGGAGAGGCAACATTGTTCTGTCCTGATTTCACTTCTAAATGCTGCCAAAGTCCAAATGTCTTGGTTATGGACATGGTAAGAGGTTATGCATGTTAATATTTATAGTCTAGGGCTGACAGTGGAGACTACCTGTCAAGTCAGACAAACATTTGATTTAAAAAAACTAGGGGAAAAAAAAGTAAAATTAGGAAGCTAAAAAACCCAGTTTTAACTTAAAGAAAACTGAACATGCTTAGAAAACTACAAAGAGGGTTTTAGATCTTGATAAAACCCAGCCTTCTGTAGTAAAACCATCTACTTTGTTATCACTTATTGCTTGAAGATAAACAGAATATGAACTTAGAACTTGATCAGGGTTTGGTTAAGAGATTCTGTAAGATATTCTGAGCCATGGAGGTGTTTGTTCTTCTAACACCTAAAAAAAAAACACCCAAACAATAATATAAGTCATCACTTCAATTAAGTACACATACACAACTGGGTTTTAAAAACACTCAAAATGTAAGATAAAAAAAGAAACAGTAAGATAAGGGTGTTTTAAGTTGTGATCTTTGAACCGAAGGTAGACAGGACGGCAATGTGGAGTCTGACTTTGAGACTGAGCAAACACTAAAAGACATAATATAAATAAAAAACTAAGCTTCTTAGCCTGACTTTGACCATAATTTATGTACTTTTATCTTAGCGCTTTGTATATTTAATACCTCTATTTGTTAAACTTAAGGTACCTTTTGTTTGTTTTAGCAATAACAATTTAAATTGCATCAACGTAAACATGCTCTTTTATTCATCTATTTTTAAAGCTTATTTAAAATTAACAATAAATCCAAAAGAGTTTTATATTTGATCTATTTTTTTGCTATTTTAAATTGTTGTTGTAAACGTTTGCCTCTGGTGTTTTATTAATTCAATATTTGACATTTAGTTCCATTCAAAGTGTCAGATAATAATTTTCTAATGTAAAAATGACTGAAGAACATTTTCAGATCCAATTTTTTGTCAGAATAATTGACAGGTAACTAAAACAATTGGGTTTTAATATCTAATTATTAAAATAAGTCTCTCATATCAATTCATTGTTTTAAATCCGTTTTTTGCAGATGACAAAGAGTAAGCACCATTTCCTTCACTCCATTCGAATTTTCATTAACATTTTAACAAGCACATTTTTTGCTATTTTTTTTTCTTCTTTTTTTTTTACCCTATTTGATGACAACGTTTGTTTGCAACTAAAACAATGTTTTCCTTCCACTCAACCTTAAGAAACTGCCCATGGGACAGTTTCATGAGTTAGTTACTGTCTGGAGGACAACTTCAAAGCCAGCTCTTTTCCCAATCATTTAGTGGACAATAATGTTGAAATAAAAATAATAAAAACATAAGATATCCAACAAAAAAAAAATTGTGTTTGTTTTTTTATATAACACACAGTTGCATTTGTCTGATAAACTAAAGTT
>NW_015150912.1:527791-528932 GCF_000732505.1 Cyprinodon variegatus | reverse complement strand
CTAAAAGTTACACACTGTAGCTTTAAGTCAGAATTCTGAGGAAAAAAGTCGGAATTCTGAGAAAAAAGTCAGAATTCTGACTTTTTTCCCATACTATACTGAAATAAAATTTAAAAAATCAGTTAAGTTTTTTTTATTTTTCAGTGGCCCTAATCCTCTTCCGTAGTTTTGGAACTTATAAAAGTGTTTTTTTTTATGTAAATTTGTTTTCTGAAATGATAATCTGTTTTGGAACTTGTAAAAGTGTTTTAGATTTTGTAACGTTGGTTTGCACCTCCCGGCCACCGTAGAAAACAAAGCAGTGTGTGCTGCTAGAGTAAGTAAGGAAATACATACAATAAACGCAAGTGCGTCGAAGTTCAAGCTGACGAGAAAAATGATGCGAATTTTTTAGACTTCTTAAAAAACGGTGGAGATAATATTATGAAGAAGCTTAAAATGATGGAAGAAAATAAAGTAGCTTCTTCTTATTTCTGACTAATTTAATGGCCCACCTGATGATTCGATCATGTATTCCTTCACAGTTATCAGTGAAACACTCTTTTATAACAGTCATTTGTAATGATATTGTTATACTAAGCCAATAAACAACAATAGTGGCGTCACTAACATTCCCACTGGCGAGCAAGCTGCGCATGCGCACTTGTCAGAACCAGTTTCGCTAACCTGTAGCAACAAAATAATAATGCTTCCAGGTTCCTGCAAGATTTCTGGCAAAGTATGGCTAAAGTCAGCGAAACATAAACTTGAAAGTGCACGAATCGATCCATTATTAAGCTGGTATAGATGCGCATTCAAGAAACATTTACTAAGTTGATGAAAACAACCTAACTACTGTAGGAAGCGTGTGCACTCCTTTAATTAAACGTAGATTTGTACCTTGGAACGGACAGCACAATCCGAAGAAACCATATCCTTATTAGAAAGCTTGCGGAGGAGCCTTAGAGAGAAAGAATGGGCGGTGGACGAAGGAGGAGGGTTAGGGTCACTGTCCCTGACGGCGATCACGTCCACGTTTTCTCCCTGTCGTGCCGCCGCGGGTGCTGCTCCTGTCAAAGACCCCCAGCACATCCACCAACAGCAGAGACATGGCGCTCCCACCCCGTGGGAAGTGACGTCGCGAGTGACGGCTGGCAGGGAC
>NW_015150912.1:524091-526841 GCF_000732505.1 Cyprinodon variegatus | reverse complement strand
AGCGGCCCTAATACTCTTCTGTACATAAATACACCAAGTATGGAATAAAAGAAAAACTAAGTGGATATATCACCATTGTATCATTAATTTCCATAAGAAGGGAAATACAAATGCTTACCACTTTTCAGATTTTGATGATAAAATGAAGCAACATTGAAATCAATGAAAATGTTGAAATTACAACTCAGCACTGCTATTAAGCTGGTCTTTCGCATGAAATCTCAATGGATGCATTAAAAATTGCATTTGGAATTTGTGAACACATTGGGTGAAAGCCATGTCTCATGACATTTCCATGTGTTTAGTGCAGCAGTGATCAAATTTAAACATTGTGGGAGAAAAAAACATGGTGCAAAAAAAACGCATTGATATGTTCAGTTTGATGCAGAGTCTGTGACATGATTTTGAGTGTTTTCATTATTAAGCAGTGGGGAAGAAGCTGTTTCGGAAACTGCTGGACCTGCATTGAATGCTGCGAAGCTTCGTCCCGACGGAAGCGTATTGCATTCACCAAAGAAAAAAAAATCTGACAGCTTTTCTCATAATTACGAGATCAGTATCTTGTAATTCCGAGATCTTTTCTCATAATTACGAGAGATTATCTCGTAATTACGAGATCTTTTCTCATTATTACGAGATAATATCTCGTAATTACGAGCTCTTTTCTAATAATTACGCGATAATATCTCGTATTTATGATAACAATCTCGTAATTATGAGATAGTCAGTCAGATTTTTTTCTTCGGTGAATGCAATACGCTTCCGTACATCCCAGAGGGCAGCAGAGAGAAAAGTCCATGGTTGGGGGGTGAGGTGTCATTGATGATGTTACAGGCTTGGGACACGCAGCGCTGGGATGAAATGTCTTTTATGGAAGGAAGAGACTTAGAGACTTAGACTTAGAAAGATTTATTTGTCATTTTGTTTACACAAGTGTAAAACAAAAATGAATTTCATTTAGAACAGCTGTCTCAACAATTTTTTTTTCTTTTTTTTTTAAAGTGCAGCCTAGAATTTTTTTTTTAAAATATATAAAAACAGTAATTGTTTATAAAACAGTAATGATAATTAAAAACAGTAATAAGAGGAGCCCAGATGATCTTCTCTGCAGTTATCACCACTCTTATCACCTTCTTCCAGTCTGAGGCGCTGCAGCCTCCACACCACACAGTGAAACAGCTGGTCAGAAGGCTCTCTATGGCGCTTCTGTAGAAGATTGTAAGGATGGGTAGGGGTAGGTGGGCTCTCCTCATCCTCTGCAGGAAGTACAAGTGCATTTGTACCATTTTGACCAGTGAGGTGGTGTTTACAGTCCAGGTGATTTGGTCTGTAATTTGCATCCATAGAAATGTGGTGCAGCTGACCACCTTTACTGCTGAGCTGTTGATGACCGGTGGGGTGTGGTTAGGTTGGTTTTTCCTGAAGTCGACGATGATCTCCTTCGTCTTTTTTTATTGTCTCTGCACCAGTCCAAATAAGCTCGCACATTTGTTCTCGTTAGTTTTACAGCATAGTTAAATGTACTTGTTTCCCCTGTGGAGACAGCGTATTTTACAACTCTAAAACAACTCTTTTGGTTTCAGTTATGACATTTTTGCACAAAAACTCTGGACACAGTCCTTACTGAAGAACACATTGCACTCCACTCTGACAGCAAGCCAAGTTATGAGCATTTTCAGGCTAACTGTTGCAAGGAACTGCCTTCAAATGGAGCAGACCGGATTTCTCAACTTATAACTGATGCTGAGTGTGCAAACCTGATTGTTGCATCCATCTGCTTTTCTTTCCTCACTCCTTTTCTTCTCTAAGTCCTTTGCTGAAAGTTTTTCTTTGTTGCTGTGTTGTTAGCCTAAAGCTTGGCATTAGGGCATCTGACTGGCAGCTCAGAGTGAAATAAAGAATACACTCTACCTCCATGCTAACTCAGCTCCTAAAGCCCAGGCTTAGTGAAGAAAACCTCAAAAATGTTGCCCTTAAAATTCATTTTTTTTATCCCTCAAAGATTTTCCACATTCTGTCACATCACCACTAAAACCCACAATTTATGTCATTTGAAATATATCTAACAAACCAACGTGATTTGAATAATAAAATATATATTTATTTAAACAGTTTTAATGATAAAAAATTGAAATATGTAGGGGTGGTTTATAATAACACTCATCCAGTTAGACACCCCTTAATAAAATTTGCTGCTACCCAATGGTTCAAGAAGTCACCTAATTGGTACAGAGTATGTGGTTTGTATAGGCCTTAGAGGTCATAATGAGAAGAATACGGTTGTACACTCAGGGTTTTAAAGGTTTACTGTCAGGCTTCAGTCTCTAGATGACTGAAATCTGTCATGAAAAGGGGACAGATGGACCCAGTATTCAAGGAAAGACAGTCAGTAGGAAAGTTCAAAAAGTTTATTAAATAAAACAAAAACTAAAGTGGAGCTGTGGCTTGCGGACACTGCAGCATGGGCACGACCAATCACAGACACTCTGCAGGAGAAACACAGGTAAGTGACCGCAATCATCTGACAGAAGATGATTATCTGAGTTGGCCACTAACCTGGTTCAACAGTCCAGTCCAAGAATGTCCCCAAGTGCTGCAGTCCCAGAGGACATGCTGGATGCAGGTCCTGGTCAGGGATCCAGAACAGACAGGAACAGAACAGGTGGCAAGATCCAGGCTTCCAGGCATCCACAGGCTCCCAGGAGGGTTCAGAGTCTGACTGGGACCAGAAGCATGACCAGATGGCCACG
>NW_015150912.1:520285-523707 GCF_000732505.1 Cyprinodon variegatus | reverse complement strand
GAATCAATTATAACTGAGGCAAGGAGGGAAAACGACAGGTGAAAGGAATTACTAATTAAGGAGGAGCAAACAGGCCAGATCATGACAAAATCAGTAGGGATATAGCCTAAATGAACTACAGTAATAGATGGTTCTACAAAATATAAATTCAATAGGGCATAACAATGCAAGCCAAACAGTTTTAAAATTGTATTATTGAAGTAAAATTTTCAATAGATTTGTTATTCTCGTAGTAGTTTTTTTGTGGTCTATTTGAAATCTATTAAAAGTTATGTACACTTTTGCAAGGCAATATTTTTCTAATGCTTAAATTGTTTAAAAAAATAAATGTATACTGACTGATTTTCGAAGAACATTTAAATCTTCAAGATCATCTTAAAGCTCCAACTTATCTTGTCTCCTCCTGTATCACAGCTTTCCTTTTATCTTAAGCAGTTTTTCCTCTGTTCACTTTTTGCACAGAACTCTGTCCCAGAATCTGCTGTCACACTATATTTCAACGTTTATTTATTCCATCCCAATTCTTTAATAATATGATGTCTCACAGGTTACATCAACATCTTATTTGTCATTGTTTACTTGATAACTTGTTGTTTTATGTCCACTTTATGTCTTTCCTCTCATTTGTTGCTTTATTAATGCAACTTATTTTATGTTTTGTTCTTGATCTCTTCATGTATGTTTTAGGTCAGTATGGTCTTCCCCCATGTATGTTGTTTATTTCAGTCCTGGTCACCATCCAGGTATCACATGTTTGCTCCCTCTTACCTGTTTATTGGCCACCATCATTTTATTCCTTCTGTTAGTGTTATTTTATACCTTCACCTGTTGACTTTCTGCTTTCTATGCATTTATATTGTAACATTCAGTGTACTAGCTTTTGGAAACTAATTAGACATAATGATTTGAACAGATAGGACTGTTCTCCCTGCTGCATACGGTGCAGGTCCACCATGTTTTTCATCAGCTTTTCCCCCCTTGACATCAGACTGTTGAACTCGCAACCAATTTTCGAAATGAATCCTATTGCCATTTTGCACCATTTTTTGCACTAAGATCACGGCTTTACATTCTTCAAATCCATTTTTATCTAAAAACATCTTGCATCGTCATCACTATTGATCAGTCTTCTGCACACAAAAAAATCCTATCGCTGCTACACTTTATAGTTTATATAATATGATTTTATTTCAATTGCAATCTTATAACATGGCCATTAGCAGTATTCAACAGAACTTTGTGTTGTATGCACCAAATGCTTACAAATAATAGTACAAATACAGTAAATCTAAGTCTAAGATATGACTCAAATTTTGTTTTGTTATGCTTCTCCTGGATAAGCAAGTGGCAACAGTAGATATTTGCCTACATTTTGTCAATGACTCCTCAGCAATCCCTCCCATGCAGTAACAGTACAGAGGTAAGCTCCCTTTTTACAGGAATAAACCTCATACGGAACCAGACTTAGTGTGAGCAGCCTTCTGCCAAGGCCGACTGGCAGGCCCAAAAGATGACCATAGAAGCACTGATGCATAAAGATCAGTACTTTTTACTCCACAGGCAAATTTGTCTTGGAAAGAAAGTTAAGCAGATTAGCTCTCAGCTAGTTTTTATTTCAAAGGGATGAAAGAGAGCAAGTACAGTTAGTCAGTGAGTAAAAGCTGCGACCATAGCTATATCAAGGAGAGTCTTGTAAGACAAAGGTATTGAATGATTGACGGTATTAAACTAATATTGTGGCTCAGTTCTAAAAAAGAGCGGTTGAGCAAACCATGTCATCTCCTATTTACAGTCAGCTGACTCATTTTGGGGGTTTTCCGGCGTGTCCGGCTTTGCGATTCACAGATGCCTTTGCCTGTTCACAACAGAAACTTCTTCTCAGCCTATTAATAGTGAATTCAATTCAATTCAATTCATAATCATTTATATAGTGCCAATTCACAACACACGTCATCTCAAGGCAATTTACAGTTCACCAGATCATCCAGTCAAATTGATTCAAAGTTTTCTATCTAAAGAAAACCAGTTGATTGCATTGACTCACTGACTCAAATGCAATCTCTCACGCTAAGCATGCTTTTTGCAACAGTGGGGAGACAAACTCCCTTTTCACAGTGTGGTTCTGCTCACACCGAGCAGAACCAGGCTCATTGTGAGCAGCCCTCCGCTGAGGCTGACTGGGGTACAAGGAGACAGAAGCAGAGACACAAAAAGCAGCTGTAAAAGGCGGCCCCTTCCAGGAAACACACAGCCAGGCAGACGAGCTCCGAGCCAACTCCCATGTCAGAGGATGAAGAGAGCACATTCAGCCAGTCACAGTCAGAGAAACAGGACTACACTGAAAAACAGGCCGATCTCCAGCATCTATAAACAAAGGTGTTAATGGCATCAGCACAACTGATATTTCTCTCCAGGGCGGTGTCATGGTCAAACAGGAACAGACAAGGCGAGCTACTATGAGAAAAAGCAGAGAGAGCAGAACGTTAGAGATTGAACTAACAGATTCTGCAGAGTGGGAGAATAGAGATAAAATAAAGCAGAATGATGAAATAGGGGTTCCTATCTCCTCCAGCAGTCTCAGACCATAGTAGCACAACTATAGAGATAGCTCAGGATAACCTGAGCCTAAGCTTTATCAAAAAGGAAGGTTTTAAGCTGTTAAAAGGGAGTCTTTCCTCTCTACTGTCGCTACAAGCATGCTTAGTGTGAGGGATTGTATTTGAGTCAATGAGTCGATGCAAACAACTGGTTTTCCTTAGATAGAAAACTTTGAATCAATTGTGACTGTATGATCTGGTTGATTTGTAAAGTGCCTTGAGATTACATGTGTTGTGAATTTGGCGCTATATAAATAAACTGAATTGAATTTAATTGAATTAAGTCTAGCCTTAAAAGTAGACAGGGTGTCTGCCTCACGGACACGGATTTTAAATTCTATTTTGGATTTAACAGGAAGCCAAAGAAGAGAAGCCAGGGGGCCTGAAGGCTTTTAACTACAGTTTGTGGACTTCCTAAAAGTAAAGAATTAGAGACTGACACGGGAGTGGATTTTCACTCCTGTCCCGTCCCACTCCCACAGAAGAAAATTGTGTCCCGTCCCGATCCCGGGCCAGAGTAGAAATCTAAATCCTTTCCCGTCCCACTCCTGGTGAAATTACTCCCACTCCCATCCCGCTCCCATTCAGAATGACTCCCGCTCCTGCACCACTCCCATTCTTGTTTTTGAGCGTGGGCGAAAAACTCAGAGCAGAAGCACTGTTGGTTTTTGGGTCGTGTAGTTTTTTTTGACTCGCATTATAGTTTAGGCTTCAAGGAAAAAAACTACAAAATGGCAGTGCCAGTACTGGATTTTTTTTTCTTTCTATTTTATTTTATTTTTTGCCATCGATCCTAGTTTTTTTTAGTTACTATTGGTTTGCTCC
>NW_015150912.1:514832-519266 GCF_000732505.1 Cyprinodon variegatus | reverse complement strand
TGTTTGGCAACTACTTTCTCAAGAATTTTAGCAGAAAGAAAGATTGGATATAGGTCTATAATTGACCAAGTCATTTGGATCAAGAGACAGTTTCTTAAGCAAAGGTTTAATTACAGCAACCTTGAAACCCTCTGGTACATATCCCTGTAACAGGGATTATTAATAGGCTGAGAAGAATAATCCTGAAGATTATTAAAAAGTGGTCAGAGAGGACAGGGTTTTGAGGAAATACTGTTATTTCTTCACACACTATGCCATATGTCAGGACAAGATCCAAAGTATGAAGATGAGAATGTGGGGACTGTTTACATTTTGAAAAAAGCCAATGGCATCTAAGATAGCATTAAAGGCTGCTCTTAAGCTATCGCCTTCAATGTCAGCGTGGATGTTAAAATCTCCCACTATGATGACCCTGTCAGTATTTAATACCAAATCAGAAAGGAACTCTGAAAACTAATCTAAAAGTTCAAAAAGAAGAGGTTTTCTTGCTTTGCAATTTGGATGAGGAAAATTAAGGGTTAAATGTTCAAAAGAGTTGTAATAAGTAACTGACTTGGGAGTAATCAGTAAGTCGGACTGAAAGATTGTTGCTACTCTTCCTCGTCCAGAACTTCTGGGGATGTGAAAATGTAAAAAGCTTGAAGGAGTTGCCTCATTTATGCTCACATGATCCTCTTGCTGCAGCCAGGTTTCTGTAAGGCAACATAAATCAGTGTGATTATCACAAATCAAGTCATTAACTAGTAGACTTTTAGATGAAAGAGATCTTATGTTAAACAGACCGCATTTAATCGTTTTAACTTTTTCACCAATTGGAGTTATTTTAATTTGATTAGCATAATTTACTCCTTTGGGCATCTTTGCTAATTTATTAGATTTTGGTCGTGGGCAAGACACTGTCTGGATGGAGTAAAGAGTGGGTAACAGTAGAGATGCTGCAGAGATGTGTGTTAAACTGACTCTGCTTCCTGGTCTGCACCCTGGGTGGTCCGGGTTTTGGAGGACTAATAAATGTGGCCAGATTCCTAGAAAGAAGATCTGCACCATCCAAAGTGAGATGGATGCCGTCTCTCTGAAGCAGACCAGGCTTTCCCCAAAAGGATTGCCAATTATTAACGTAGCCCACGTTGTTTTCAGGACACCACCTAGACAGCCAGTTGAATGACGACATGCAGCTAAACATGTCATCACTGGTCAGATCAGGGAGGGGACCAGAGAAAATTATGGAGTCCGACATTGTTTTGGCAAACTTACACACCGAAGCAACACTAATTTTAGTGACCTCCGATCGGCGTAACCGGGTGTCATTACCACCAGCAGTTTCAGGTAGGATTTGATGTCACCCTTTCTGGCCCCCGGCAAACATTTGGCTATGGTCCCTGGTCTCTTTAATGACACGTTTATGACTATGAAGCTGCCAATCACCAGAGTGGGCTTCTCAGTGGGTGTGTCACTGAGTGGGGAAAACCGGTTAGAAACGTGAACGGGTTGTTGGTGACCAGTGGGCAGAGATCCACGACTACGCTTTCTGCATACAGTTACCCAATCGCCTGGCTGCTCAGGCACTTTTGGAGGTAAGCTACGTGGGGGGGGCTACTTTAACTCCTGGATGTTCAACAGCCTGAAGCCTGGATTCTAACACTGACACATTCGCCTCCGAAGCTACACAAATACTACACTTATTACACATCCCATCCCGCTAGCGACTCCTTACTACCTGAAATAAAACATGTGAAACTGAAAAGTGCTCAGTAGAAAAGTGCAGCAGAAGGCGCTATGTTTTAAAGTGGTTCTGGTCAGTTAGACATATCACAGAAAAAATAACTTAATTCAGACGGAGATAGTCTGGACAGCAACAACACTGCTCAACAGTCCAAACAGGAAGTGAACACGATCCGTCTCACCAACAGCAGCAGTAGCACTCTCTCTAGTGTAACTACATTCACATCCTTCACCCACTCATGCACTCACTCACACACTGATGTAGCCTACCAGTGTATGCTAACCAGACTGGAAAACATTTTTTGTAAAACTAGTAAAAATATAATACAAATTGACAAGAATGCAAATGAATGTCTCTGAAGATTTCAGTATTTTCTCATTATTCAGGAACAAGCTGCATAATTGTTCTCAGTATTCATTCTTCACAGATTGATCCTCTTCAGAAAAGAACAAACATTTAACAAAAAATATTGTTTCTTAAATTTTACTTCCCTTTACCATCCTACTTCTTATGGTTAATCTTTTTTAAAAACAAATTAAAAATTAAAAATAATAAATACCTACTTATTACAAAACATGTGGATGACAAGATAGAAGGATATTTGACTATTACTTGCAGCACAATTTCTCTGCATCGTCGGTAGTCCTGTGGTCCTTTTTAATAATAGCCTTTAGTCTTTAGCTCACCTCACAGGTTTCCTAGAGGACTTAGATCTGTTGCTGTGATGATCATGGAAGAAGGTTGCATTTGTTTCTTTTGATCCAACTCTGTTGATTTTGTGTTATATTATTGATCCCCTCAGATTATGTATTCATCTTTTCATCTTTTTAAAATGCCATGATCTCTTACGGTCCTAGTAGAGTTTCCACAACCTTTTGAAAAGAAATTAGCCCACAGCACCATAGATACAACCCAAACCTACGTATGAAGGGCAAAATCTTATTTTATACATGTAAACCTGGGCTGTTGATTAACATTGGATTATTGTGCTGTTAAGACGCTTGGGGAGATTCTCCAACTTGTTTAGTAGAGCACGGGTAAAGTCACAGGTTTGATTCCCAGCCCAATTACCATTGCTGCATGTCTTCTGCCTCTCTCGCATCCCAAATTTCCCGTCAGCTTAATTTCATTTAAAGGCTACTAGTGCAAACAAAGTAAGTTGGTGGAAAATGAATGTGTGTCCTTTAGCAGGTTCGTGGTGCCTGGCTAAGAGACACGGACCTCAGATCTCAGAGCTCTGACCCATAAGAATTTCACAGATTATTGGTTAGTAGTTGCAATTTAACCTATTACAGGATTGTACACATGTATTAATCTCCAAATTAAAAAAAAAAACAATTATTTCTTAACAATAAAGTTTGGATTTTTTTCCATTTTTGTGTGACAAATTACCTGAACCAATTAAACCTGACAAAATGTCAATGTGCAAAGATAACTCTTATGTACTTTAGTAGATATTAGTTGTACTACGGCAGTTTCTTCCAGTACAATTTCAGAAGCTTATGGAGAAACATGAGCCTGTGAAGATACAGCTCATTGCACAACTCCTATGGAGGGCAGACAATCCACATGCAGCAATAATCTTTGGAAAAACTTGCTGTCTGCTTAACAGCTGCTTTCATAATTATGGGAGGCCTCAGAGAGCTTGCCACATCCAGATGATTTTAGGACAACTGCCCCTGCTTTCTTACAACATCACTTTGCCTGTGCCGAATCTAAGTTCAACTTTACAAATTCTGCTGAAGCAGCACATTTTATTTATTCATATATTAAGCTCATCACACTAACACTTATTAAGTTTAACAAACTAATATTGAAAAATGTGGGTAGACTTCTATAAAGAATATATCTAAACAGTTTAAAGTAAAAGAGTTTACAACATATTCATATACAGACTGGTACAGCTAGGGTTCTAAATAAAAGCATAAAGCGTATAAAAGATGTTCACAGCACCATTTAGAAGCCAGGGTTTGGTTGCTGGACTGCCAAAGTCCAGTACCTCCCAAACCAAGTACTTAAGGCAAAAAAAAGTGTTACTATAGGGACCTTAGAATTGCCATATGATGCTGCTCTGTTGTTACTGCTATTGCCCTGCAGTTTAATATACAGTCACTTAGGGGGTTGGGTTCAAATACACTGAGACATTGGAAAACAACTTCCGAAAAGTGTCAGAGATGGAAGGTTTTGAGCGCATTTTCGTAAGGTCAGAAAGTACCTCCCTATAAGAGCTGTGATAAATTTACTGAATCTGATAATATCTTTGCAGAGTTCGCGAAATTTCTTAACATTTGAAGAACCTAAAGTTTGATCTAATTGTAGCGGCACAAGTATTGAAACACGAGCAAGACCAGATAATATTACGCTCATATTTTTGCTGATTCTTTCAACGAGAGTTTAAAAATCTAACTAGGCATCTAAAATTATTCCTCAACTGTTTCCCCTACTTCTTTATCAAGCTTTCAGGTTTTATGACCTCTTGCCATAAAGTGTCATCAGCATACACTATAAAATAGACTTCAGAATAGATTTATTGAATGCCACTGGTATAAAAACTGAGAACTAAGCAAATGTAACAATGTTGATGAGAAAATGCACCTATAAGCAGCGGCTTAATACAGTTCTTGACAATTCCACAAAATGTGTGTCATGATGGGTGTAATGTGTTTTGCCCACATGCAGAAGCACTCACAGAGATTGAAAAAGGTTTAACA
>NW_015150912.1:510576-513047 GCF_000732505.1 Cyprinodon variegatus | reverse complement strand
GTTGTTCAGCATGGGGGTGAGTAGAAAATGAAGGCTAATCATGTTTTGGGTGTACTATTCCTTTAATATTAATCCTATTCATACATTTTTTTATGTGATTTCAATATTATTTAAATTTAGATCTAAATATTCATATTAGCATGGGTGACATATTATGGAAATATAGACAGGTATGAAGCCACCAGATTGCTCAGGTCATCCAGATCAGGTCTTTCATCAGTTTCAAGTCAGAACCACACCTGGAGAAGATGCATTCAGCTTCTATGCTCCATATGTCTGGAAAGATTTAGATCAGCTGATACACTGTTTATTTTAATCCAGATTGAAGACCCACCTGCTCTCAGCTGCATTGAATTAGTTTTTATTTAGGGGTCCAAAACTGCACAGCCTCCAAGTCTAGTGTTATAAGATTTCTTCTTTGGTTTTCAATTTTAAATCAAGTTTTTATTGTTTTACTTTTTAAAGCTTTCTTTTCTTCTGCATCAAACTAATGCTTTGCTTGGTGTAAAGCAGTTAAAATTGTGGACATTATAAATACTATACAAATAAAGCTGCCTTGCTGACTTTCCTAAAATGTTTTTCTTGTGTTTAAACAGAACCTGCAAGTGTAAAGAATTTGCTAGAGGTCAATAATGGGATAAACTAAACAGGCCCTAATCCACCTACTGGGTCAGGATTACTTGATATGCAGGATGACCTTAACACATTTAACGTGTCCACCCTGGCCTGTCAATGAGTCAGATAGGACTTGGCAGAGTTGTGCAGTCCTGCAATGCCCATAGGATACCAGGTAAGTTGTGGTAATATTTGCATGTACCGTATATCGTTTTATAACAACTGACAGTTTTGTTCAGGAATGAAACAAATCTTTACAAATTTTAGGCAGAGGGTTTCCAAATCAACTTGCAGTCACGAGATGCCCAGCAAGAATTCCAGCAAAGCAGTTTCCTATTGCTACTGAAGCACCATGGCTGTATGAACAGGAGCTGCCTCCCTGACTTGCAGGAGCTGGGGTCCTCCCTCACCTGCAGGAGCTGGGGTCCTCCCTCACCTGCAGGAGCTGCAATCCTCCCTGACTTGCAGGAGCTGGGGTCCTCCCTGACTTGCAGGAGCTATTGCTACTATTGCTACTGAAGCACCATGGCTGTATGAACAGGAGCTGCCTCCCTGACTTGCAGGAGCTGGGGTCCTTCCTCACCTGCAGGAGCTGGGGTCCTCCCTGACTTGCAGGAGCTGGGGCCTCCCTGACTTGCAGGAGCTGGGGCCTCCCTGACTTGGGAATCTGCCTTTGGGTCTGACCCATTTTCACCAGAGGGAGACTGATGACTTGCTGAGTATCTATTTGAAGAAAGGTTTCCAGACATATCTCCCCTTTTTGGAGAAGTTGTAATAAATGACTACAGCGTGTTTCAGGAGGCACTGTTCTACTTGATAAGTGTTACCGAAAGACGTAAGATAAATGTAATGGCTGAATGGATACTAATAAATGAGAAGCTTGATAAAAACAGCATATTTTAATATAAAACAACTTGAAGTCACTGCTCTGAATTTCCTGAAGAACTGATACTTGATACTGATACATGCCTTTCTAAAAATTATAATGTGGAAGAAATGAAAAAAGTGCTTATCGCTGAAATAACAGATGCTGAATAATAAAACAATTTTTTCAGAATTTATAAAACAAAACAAAAAAAGTTAATATTGGACTGTATGGAAAAAAAAAAACAACAATACATTGTTTGTCAGTCTAACAGACAAACATTAAAGCAGCATCAACTTGTCCAGTGCAGGCAGGGCCTCAGAGAATCCAGCCAGCTTATGGATGCTGCCCTCCAAGTCCACAGCACGACACTTCGGGCAGCGGCTGTTGTTCCACTCCACAATGCATGCCTCTCACCCGACCACGCTTCTGCAGCAGGTTGCAAACATGGGCTTATCTACTGGACCTGAAGACTGGAAGACGGATAAAGAATTTTGAAAGCAGAACATTGATAGATGGTTAATATGCAGGGATTGCCAGCACACAGAATACTTCTGCAGATAATGAACCACAAAGAAAATAACAGAAAGGACAAAGTATGTTTTAGCAAGAAGTAAAACTTTTCTTTCATCACCTCACTAAAGTTGATGTTGTGGTGCTACCTGAACTTTTGGCTGTGCTGGTTGGGCATTTGATCACCGTTCGATCGGGAAAATATGGCCACGTTGTTGTCATCTGTCAAATAGTTTCTTCATGGACCTCTGGCAGATGATTGGATTCAGGTCAGGTAACTATATTGGTTAATGTTCTCATTCAAATCAACACACATGCAACACATTTGTATACATATATAAAGTCATAATGTAACTTCTTAAATTATGTCATTAATGTCATTTTATTGAAATATTATTGATTTTAATATGTAAATTTCTTTGTGCTACTTATGTATGAAACGTGCTTTATAATTAAAACATGATTTATAATTAAAACG
>NW_015150912.1:504356-508830 GCF_000732505.1 Cyprinodon variegatus | reverse complement strand
CTGTAATGGGCTAAAATGTTTTCAGGTGTGTGAACATGATTGCACAAGGGTTTTCTAATCATCAATTAGCCTTCTGAGCCAATGAGCAAACACATTGTACCATTAGAACACTGGAGTGATAGTTGCTGGAAATGGGCCTCTATACACCTATGTAGATATTGCACCAAAAACCAGACATTTGTAGCTAGAATAGTCATTTACCACATTAGCAATGTACATATAGAGTGTATTTCTTTAAAGTTAAGACTAGATTAAAGTTGTCTTCAGTACAGTGCTTTTCCTTAAAAAAATAAGGACATTTAAATGTGACCCCAAACTTTTGAACGGTAGTGTGTATATATATATATATATATATATATATATATATATATATATATATATATATATATATATATATATATATATATATCAGTTAGTATGTACATTTGCAACTGAGATTAAAGAAATACCCACTAGATGGGGATGTTGCTTCATATTTGGAATTTAATTAACCATAGAAAGAGATAATACTGAATATGCATATTAGAACTTGGTTTATATATATATATATATATATATATATATATATATATATATATATATATATATATATATATATATATATATATATATATAACATATCATATAAATTAAATCAGGGCATTTCTTTACATATGCAATACTGCATAATTAACTGCATATTGTTAATATTAGAGTTTTTTTTTTTATCTACCCTGTTATGTGGTTTATTGAGGGATCAGCCCAAACACAGGCTACAGTCCTATCCACTTACATTCAATCAATAGCACTTCTCTTTTTCTGCATCTCTGACATCATACAGAGGTGTTGGGGGAAAAAAATCATTGCTGCAGGGATTATTCTCTTTGATTTTCAGGCAAAAGAAAACCTCGGGATCATTGTTTAATTGTGACTCATATTGTTCATATTAACTGCATTTCATTAATTTCTCATTGTAGGCAGGGAAAAAAAAAAGAAGAGAAGCACGTCCCATGGTGGACATCTCAAAGCAGTTCACAGCATTTTCTAGGAATAAGCGAGGCAGGAGAGGAGGTCATGGATGGAGGATGGCCTTTAGAGATGCGGCCTCAGAGGCAGGATCCACACAGAGTCTTTGTTTCACAAGGCTTCAGCATTCAACTCCCTTTACTTTATCAACAGAGCTCAGGCTTAAATCAATTCAATATGGTGGCTGGTGGGGGACAGCCATACAGTGGGTGCTGCACACATACAAACACACCCAGACACAGCCTAGAATCAAACTTCATGGTTTATTTTGAGTTATGTGATGTCTCATCGTGTCAGTTACTTAATCGGACTGTGTAACTTCCTTTGGTTATTGAAATTAGCTCACAAAGAAGTACCCAAATGTCCTTCTTCTTCACACCCAAATGTTATTACTGGTTATTTAACTGTTAAGTGAAAGTCTGGGGTAAACGAGGGCTTGAACTTGATATGAGATACAGGACTGCACTCTCAGACGGTGAGGCAGGTGTAATGCCAAACTTGACCCACCTCCGTTTGGCAGCCACCTCACTATCTACGTGTGTGAGAGAGTGTTTGCCACTGGCCAAAGGGAGAGCCAACGCCTCATCTGCTGTTGAATGGATCACACAGGAGCCCGTGAGGTGAGACTGGGCCGAGGCTACTGTTTCCATCTGCTTTGCTAGAATGTTTTAGGACACAACTTGGCTGCTGTTTCATCTTTTAACTTGGATGAGGTGGGGTCGGAAATTTGTTCACCTGGACATTTTCTCAACCATTTCAAAGAATAGCTCAGGATGTTTTAAAGTGAGACACTGTTGAAGAATTCTAAACAAACATTAGCTGCTACATATAACTGGAGGCTGAAGCTAACGGCTCGTCTGTAAGAGGACAAGACCAGAACGGTCTTAAAAAAACTTTGGCCTAGATAATGTAGCATTTTAAGCAAACACAACTTACAGAGATAGTGATAATCACCATCACAGTTGGAGGTGGTGCACCAACAATTATTTTCCTTTGGGAAACATTAACTGAGAGCAGAATATGTAATAAGTTTACAGTCATATCCAAAGATCTAATAAAATAAAGACATTATGAAATCTATGCTCTACTTAATGAAATTCCCTTTATGTTAAACACTAGAATGTCTTTTCTCGTGACATTTATAGTTTCCAATGTAATATGATAGATTTCTTGTACTGATGTAAGACAAAGGTCCCTTAAACAGCTACACTATTTTTTTTTTGCTTTTTATATTTCTTTTTCACTATGAAATGCCACACATAAAAATCAAAAGAGTAAGTTATGTTTCATAAGTATTTTATTTAGTCATTTAAACAAACATATTTTGTCTCCTTTGTTCCTTGTTGTTTTTTCTTGGTTGTGCATAGCTTTCCTCTTTTCTCTCTCCCCTCTATCCCATCAGGTCACTGTAAATAGACGTCACTACCAACAAAAAATATTGTTTAAAAAAAAAAACATAATCTTATTCTATATAAAACATTTAGTCTAGTAAGCCCAGTGAAATATTTTATACGGCTGAGTGCTTGTTTCTTACAGGATGATCATTGGTGGTGCACCAAATATATTCTAAATTTTTCATGCATAACAACCAAATTAAACAAGAAAACATTAAAAAGTTAAAAAAAAACTCAAATTCACTTGATAATCAGCCTTAGATTTTAGAATAAAGAAATCCAATCAGCAGTCTTAACACCACAGTGAATACCTATAGCTCAAAACTCCTGGCTCTTTATGCATATTGTTCACACCATTTTGTGAATAAAAGGATAAAAGTACCCACTTGTCAACATTTGTTTTCGAGCAGAAATCATCACTATGATAAATGTTACTTAATAAGCACAGACCATTGGAGGATCGATAATTTGTTTTCCTTTATTTTGGTTTATCACAAAAAGAACAAGAGCGAATTTGATAAGAAATACAAAAGAAAAAAGTTTTTAACTGCTGCTACTTTTGACTGACAATCAAAGGCTGTTGTCAAAGCAGAAGGCGCCTCAGTGACTCTAGCCGGGTCTAAGTTTGTAGGTTTCTGTATGTTGTAGGATTGCTGCCCTTCAGGGAAGGCAGTAGGTTGTATAGTTATCTACTGATTGGGCAAAATCACTACCCCGAAACCACACAACCTACTACCTCACCCCGTACGAACATCAGAAAGGACCTACTTATTGGCAAAATTAATCTCTAACAGCAAAAGGAAATGATATCCTTGTTGCTCAGAGAGACGTCACTGTGTAATATTCCTGTGACTGTATTGCTTTCATGATTTACATGTTACAAAAGCAGCAAAATAAGCAAAATAAGACACAGATGAAATTTTAATGATTGGCTACAATCAAGGCTAATAGATCAAATAAAATAACACCAAATTCTACAACAAACCTTAGCAACTATGGTCAAATTCTGCATTCCTGCTACATCTTGTGTCCTCACACTTGCCATTTCCAGGGTTATGCCGATTTCAGAGAACTCCAGGGGCAGCGTCTGACGACATTACAGCCACTTCAGGAAAGACAGTAAGTTGTATAGTTATCTGACAGGAAGGGTGTGACCCTAAAACTATACAACCTACTACCTCACCCCAAAGGACAGTCTTGGAAAAAGAAAAAACAAGAAAGACAGCTCTCTCCGTTCTTGCCAGAGTTCATGCCTGTAATCTGCTTCGACACACCTCGCTGAATGCAAAGCAGCAGTTATGATTCGCAGAAACACAAACATGCACGCACCTCTCCTCTGGGACGCCGGACTGTGAAAGGAGCCTGTGTGTTGAGAGCACAATGTGACAACTGGGTCTTCGAGTTCATGGCTCAAGCTGAAGGGAAATTCAAATGATCTAACCGGTGGGAGCCCATTTCTCAAACAAATTGCAGGGAAGAGACATTTTCATGTTCAAAAACAACCTGTACATCACTTATATGTTGCAGGCATTATTTGGATTAATAGGTAAACCACAAAGGTCTAACCAGATGGTATTTCATTCAATAAACATTAACTGCTGATTTTCCAACTTTGGATTTTAACATTAAAAGGAGCTGATTTGGAGAACATTAAAACCAGATTTATTGGCTTTATAAACCTCAAAATCATCAAGTGAATTGAAAATACAGTACCTTACTAAAAATGCATAAATCCTTTTAAAATTTACTGGTGAACACGTTGAAATCACAAACCTTACTTTGTTGGTATTTTATGTGACAGATCCATACGGAAAGGCATAGAGTAATTATAAAACACAAGGAATATTACTAATTTTTACAAAAAAAATTAAGTCTCCCTGAAATCTAATCTTCTTAAGATTGTATTTGCTTTGATGTTGAATACATAAATATGTTTAACTGAAGTCACATTAAGATTAGTTTGTAGTGGTAAAAACCAGAGGTGGAAAGTTTTTGTACTCAAGTTACTGTATTGAGTAGGTTTTTTGTGTATTTTGTATTTTTCAAGTAGTTTTTAAAATCGGTAATTTAAATTT
>NW_015150912.1:499316-502931 GCF_000732505.1 Cyprinodon variegatus | reverse complement strand
ATTACCGCCAACTACTGGAACGGAGTGTGAATCGCGATGTGCAGCCAGACGGAGATGACGCGTTCTGCTCATGCGCTCTTGTTGTCAGAGAACCGAGCCAGGGAAAACCGAGCCGAGCCCACCTCTGGAACTGGTCTGCAGTTATCTCGGTCCGGTTGTGTCTAGCTCGGTTCAGTTCAGTTTGCTTTGCATTTACACAAGATAAGTTATCTCAGTTACTGAGCTCGGACAGGTCTCGGCACAGTTTTTCAAGGGTAGTGTAAATGGGGTAATAGTGGTGTTAGCATGATGCTATGAAGGGGTATTTCGTCCACATAAACAGGTCTAAGTTAGAGTCGTGCATAATCATGAAGGAAAGTGATGTTTTGTTAAAAATGAAATAAGACGAAACTTGTTCCAATGAAGCTTGTATTTGCACACACCACCCCCTGAGCTAAAATTTATAACTGCCTTTCCCTGCTATTAAAGCTGAAAGGATGTTAGGATTTGTCTCTACCTCCTTTACTTATCTAGACAATGAGATATTTCCTCTTTCCAGTTAATAATGTAGCTTCATTTAATTTAGAATGTTTTGACCAGATATTCTACAGTCTTGTCATGTATTATCAATCAGATTAGCTCTGGACTTTGGCTATCCCGTTCAATTGAAAACACGTTAAACTAAAAAGCTCCACAGGAGCTTAAATTTCTCACAAACTCTACCTAGGAATCCCTATTTTTGGCTTTATCTGTAGTACAACCAACTTGATCGTTTTCCAAGTATCTGCAAAAAACAAAAAACAAAACATCATGTTACAGCTGATATGTTTTACAGAAAGGGTTTTGCGTTTAGCGAGATAAGCCAGATCAGTCCACCCCTACATACAGTATGGAACTTTTACTGCAGTCTAAAAAAATGTACTGCTGGTCGACAGCATTGCATATGTACAATATTCCTTATAAGGCTTATAGAAAATACAAAAAGCTGAAATTTAATTACACACTTTGACTATTAACTAACTTAGGTAAAGACAATTAGTGGTATTGGATTTATTTAGGGGGGTCAGAATAAAGCGGTCTGATCTATAAAGCATGTCGTTCCTCTCAGATTTTAATTGTAATTGAGTTTGGAAGTCATATATTTTGTTCCTTCCAGGGTAGTGCATGTCTGTGTTGGCCTATCACATTTAAACACACTGATGTCTGCGTTTGTAACATGACAGAATCTGTTAAAGTTCAGGAGTTATATTCTAAGTCTGTGCAGCCTTTGTGTCACGCAGAACACTTTGAAGGATTTCTTGTTTCTTAGAACTGTTTTCTTAGTTTCTAAGAGCTGAGTGTTAATATTATTGAGAGGGAGGCTGAACTCAACAAAGCACAGATCCCTGCCCACATGTGAGGAGCATAGGGCCACAGCTGCTGCCTCTGCTAATGCATCTCACCTGCTACGCAACATGCAGCGGGTCGGTGGTAGGGGGTAAGGGGTTGGTTGGCTGGCCTCCTGTCTTCAGGCACAGTGATTGTTCCAGCAGCACATCAGGTAGTCTTCATCCAAAAAACTAGGAAAATACGAAAGAAAAGAACAAAATCCAAGATAAATCTGTTACTTATGTGAAAAAGAAAATGGTAAAATACTTCAGCATGATGCAAGGGTGTAACTTTGCAGTGACAGTTGGTGGGGACGCTCTAAGGGTGGTAGCTGATGGACCTACAGCTACTCAACATATTTCAAAAATCATTTATACACAGATTTTTATTATATGTGCTTTAATTCTTGTAGGTTTATTATACTTTAGTTTTAAGTCTGTCCTGTGAGTCTGTCTGTCTCTGGGTTGGCTGGCACAGCTATTTCTGAGTCAAAAAGATATGTTGAATTTTATTATAGCATACTGTATTTGAGTAAATCTGTTTCACCTTTAAATCAGCTGTCCCTAATTGTGTCTGTGTTCTGCTTAAAAACAGATTTATGAACCAGTCTACCAATATAATGATGCCAGAGTAAATCATTTTCCAGATCTCTAGAAGCTCTGCAGTCTGATTCTCTGTTTAATGATAAAACAACAGATATGTTCATCTATAACTCAGAGTAATGGTCTTTTGAGAAGCCCAGCTTTTTTTACTTATATAAATTTACAATCTGTTACCATTTTTAGCTGAAAAAGTGTATGTATCGGTATGTAACAAACTGATTTTTTGGTGGCATCTCTGATTTTTTTTTAACCAACCAGTCTCCTAACTTTTACCTAAACATAATGTTGGAGTAGCTGCCAGTAAAAATTCACTGAGTGCTGTTGCGAATTTATGTTAAAACGGCTTGCCACAGTTGGTCAGACGAAACCGAATTTATGTTAAAAACGGCGTGCCATATTCAGTGTGTCTCTCCTCCTCCACGTAGCGACTGTGTACGATGTGAATAGCGACCCCAAATAATATTATGTCCCAAAGCGACAAATCTGACGATATTTCACTGAGAGGTGGGACTGGAGAACAGCGGGAGAGAGAGAAAAAAACGGACTGAAAACGCTCTGAACACAGTTAGCTGCACCCAACCCCAGTTATTGTTGGCTAAAGTAAATGGACTGTCCCCTTCATGCACAAAGTCCTTCACACATCCACACCAGTCCTTCAGAAAGTTACGCCAGTGGCATGATGACTTATAGATTTGACATCTGTGAGATCAATTACAAACACCAAGAGGTTGTCAGCCCTCACAGGGCATCCCTGTGTGTGTTGACATTTTATAATTGTTTTATAATTTTAGAGGAGAGAATATATATTTTCTGAGTTTCCTTGTACTCGGATTGTGGTTTTTGGTGCACTGGATTAGACTTGTCTGACATCTATCTGATGCTTGACGAATACAACACGGTTTTGCTTGTTTGTCAGCCTCTGTTGAGCAAAAGTCATGTGAGGGTAGCCTCGGTCAGCGTGTACTCCTAGAGAAAAAAGTGGCTATGTGAGGAAATAAACCTACAGCACATTATGGAATGATATGTCTTGAGCTGAGAGGCCCGATTGTGTCTGCTCACTGGTGAACTTGAGTCTCTCTGCATTATTTAACGCCACATTACTTACACCATAGCATTGTGGATTGTAAATATGCACAAGCACAGACCCGTATAGAAATAAAAGGAGCACAACAACTCTATGCAGAAGAGTTCCCCCCCACCAAACAATCAATACTATACATTTCACAGTTTTATAGCATTGTTGCCTACCAGCAAGAATGTTCTGTGTTCGATTCCTGGCCAAGGTAATGCGTCGCCATCTATCTCTGTGTCCAGTGGAGATAGGAGGCTGTGGACAAACGGATCACTCCACCACAAGTCTCTAAATAACCAGCCACTGAAAACGTGACGACTTATTACAGGTTTGTAGAATCCCCATTGTGTTTTTGAGGCTAGACATGTTTTTAAAGTGGTAGAGGACTACCTTAGTTTTACCGCCTCTTGAAAAGAAGTGGAGATTTATCTACTACATGAAAAATATCAACTGGTTCTGATGTTTTAATAGAACCTCATGGCAAAGCCCTTTAAAGGAATAGTACACCCAAAATATGATTAGCCTTCATTTTCTACTCACCCCCATGCTGAACAACACTCTGGAGTACTTTTTTGATATCTCAAATGCATCTGG
>NW_015150912.1:490925-498577 GCF_000732505.1 Cyprinodon variegatus | reverse complement strand
CCAGATGCATTTGAGATATCAAAAAAGTACTCCAGAGTGTTGTTCAGCATGGGGGTGAGTAGAAAATGAAGGCTAATCATGTTTTAGGTGTACTATTCCTTTAAGTTGGAAAAGAGGAAGCATTGTCCAACTCACTGCATAAATATGCATCTGGTTTTAGGTTCTGAGCAAACAATCTCTGCCAAAAAATTTAAATCACCTAGGAGTCTTGTAAAATGCTCAATGACATGTGGCCTTGACTTTATAAGGCAGGGTCAATGCTATTCCATTGAGTCTGCTGACTGGACATACTTCAGCCTAATATAGTTTATGGCTCTGGGTTCCAGACCAGCTGGGTGCTTGTTCAGGAAAGCTACTACTTTCAAGTGAAGCCAGTTCCTAAAATGCAGTGGCAGACACTGCATTCACACCTACACACTGTAGAAAGAACATGCACCCACTCATCTCTGCGTATGCTTAGCTGGCAGGAATTACACCTAAACATTGTCCACCTTAAAGTTCAGCATTTGATAGAGTAAACTGGAAACATTTTTTACATAAATTTGGCTTTGGCAATTCCTTTATAAATTGGTTAAAAATATTATACAGCTTCCCAACAGCCTGTGTCAGGAAAAATAAACAATCATCTTCCAGTTTGTGTCTCCAGAGGGGCACCAGGCAGGGATCCCAGCTCTCCCCCTCACCTTTTGCCTTTTTTATCGAGCCTCTAGCTGCTACAATCAGACAACCTAATGTGGTTAAAGGTATAAAAGGCATGAAAATAGAGAATAAAATTAGTCTTTACGCAGATGATGTATTACTTTATCATCCGCTTTCAAACTCTTGCCTCTCTCAAGTATTTAGATTATTAGAATCTTTCTCAAAAGTCTCAGAATACTCTATAAATTGGTCTTAATCTATAGTACTACCAGTTAATTGCCCTCACAGAATCCCTCAGGTCTATAATTGCAATCAGGAAATATCAAATATTTGGGAATTACTGTGTCATCTAAACTAGCTGAGTTACCAAAACTCAACCACATCCCTCTTTTAAAAAATATAGAAGAGGACCTAGAAAGATGGAAATTGCTTCTGATCTCCCTTATGGGTAGGGTAGCTTTAATTAAAATGATAGTCTTACCCAGAATTAACTACTTATTTTCAATGATCCCCCATAAAACCATCACCCAACTGGTTTAAATCTCTAGATTTCATCTCTAAATTTCTTTGGAAGGATAAACCCCCTCGTATCAGCTTGAAGACACTACAGAAAACCAAAGACAGAGGGGGACTAGATTTACCTAACTTCCAAAACTACTACTTAGCATATAGACTACAGTATATCTCTAAATGGATAAGCCCTGGATAGACATAGAACAGGAAATATGCAGTAATATCATAATTTCAGATTTTCCATTTATTAGCTCTAATATCAAGCGGCATTCTGGGGCTTGATCTTCACAGAAACTGTGTGGTGTGAGTGGGGGCACTAGGGTGTGAAGGCGTGATAGAGACTGTTTTTTTTTTTCAGGTTGGGGTCTGAACTGCTCCCTCTCCCAAGCAAATCTCAAATCTCAACAGACAGAGACCATTCGCCCGTCCTGCTCTGCCTCTGCTGGCTGACGCCTGGCCTCGCTGGTGCACATGTGGAGCTCTGGGTTTGGGGTGCCTGTGTGGCTACTGGCTTATTCCTGGTGGCTTCTCCACGGGGCCAGGTAGGCCAGGCCGGCGCTCCCGCGGGGGGGTAACCCTGGGGCCTCTGATCCCAGGGGCATTGGGCCTCTGCCCAGAGGCTTGTGGTGGCTGTGGGACTTCCTTTGGGCCGTCTCTCCTCCTAACTTGGTGGGGGCGCCTCCTCGGCTCTTCACAACCACTATTGAGCATTTTTTCTTTGGATAAACTTTACATGCACAAGTGCACTCTCACAAACAACTACAGGTGCTTGGTTCCAGGTACTCAGAGATTCAATTCCACACAGAAAGCCTATATTCTTATCTTCAGGTAACAGAGAGCACATGTCAGATTAAATACTACTTATATTTCAGCGATAGTATCTAGGTGTTACTTTATTGTATATCTTGTACCATGTCTGTTGGTTGTGCTGTTCTTTTTACATCTCTTTGCAGGTGATGAAGCAGACTGAAAATGTTTTATCATTATCTCCCTTTTATCTCTTCTTTCTTTCATCTTTTCTCCTTTTTTTCTGTTTTTCCTTTCCTGTTCTACTTACATTACAGTGTCCATATAATCTGTAAAACTCCCTGCATAATAATAATAATAAAGAAATGTATATGCAGAAATCAAGCGGAACACTATGGTGATAGCCGTACTGCTCCACTTGTGAAACTGAAATCTGTTGGGCTGTTTTTGGCATCAAGACAATTATTTTTATTGCCACATTGCCAGACAGGACACTGTTAAAAAAATAAATAAAAATAAAGTTCAGCCTTCTCAGAAGTGTGCAATCACAGTAAAATATTCCTGAAAGCCAGTATGTCTAACTGATATTCTGTTTGCATTAGCACTTTCGAAATTCTGTGGTGCAAAAGTCTTGCTTTTCACACCTTATCTTCTCATAATGATACATGTACACACAAGCCATAAACAAATTCACACACAGCAGAAAGCTATGAAAGGACAAGGGTTGAAACAAGCTTTCACTCACAACAACTCAGGAAAAAAAAAATCCCTTGAGGGAGCTAGGAACAACATGATCTTCATTTACGTCATCTCATTTTGTGACAACAGTGGTTGCAAAAAGCGCACACTGCTTTAAAAGTTGCAGGAATTCAATCAGACTTGAGATAAAGTGTCTCGGTACCTATTAATCAATACTGAAACATAGTTTGACTACAGTGACAGTTGAGGTGGAGTGCTGTAACCCTGTAACCAGAGCTGTGGGACTCTAATGTTCTCAGAGGTCAGTTAGTGGAAAGATTATTCAGTATAAGAAGCTTTATGCAGTTTGTAACCACTACCTTCATAGTTCTATCATCTATCAGGTTGCAATTTATCAGTTAAGTGCTGATTTGCACTTTTTGCTACATGTTGAGTCATATCTTTACAGTCCCTAATGTCTTTAATAAGGGGGACCTTGGTTTAAATCGTAGTTATGTAAAGAGAGGAAGTGTAGCATGATGTAGAAACTTTGCCCTGTCTGTGCAAGTTTTGCTAACTTGCTGGGGGGGGGGTTAAAATCGGCTATTAAAATCCAGGTATTCCCACCAATTTAGTGGCCTAGGCTAGGTTATCAGCAGAGCTATAGTTACCAATCAAAGAACTATTTATTGCTGTCTATTCAAATTATTACAAAAGAGGGTGTATCTGGCCTGAGGTGTAAACCATTTGTTTTTGAATTACAAACAACTGCAAGTTAAACAATTATGTCTTTATGCCAATAATAAAGGATTACAGAAATCTAAGATCTACACAAAACACTACACGCTATTATAAAATAAACACACGGTAGACTTAAGTGATCAGTTTTGAAAGAAAAAGAATAAAACCCTAAGAGTCCGTTTAACTGGCTTCTGAGTTTGTCCAAGATAGGCCATATGTTAATAGATTCAATATGGGAGTGAGGACACGCGGTTCAGCCTCGGCTCGCAAGCGGGTCCGTTACCGGTTTATGTCTGATGCTACAGCAGAGGAACTTCATGGAACATAAAAGCAGCAAAAACTCCAGACTCGGGCAACATTGATGAGGATGACATTTAAACTTTGGACTGGTTTGGACAAAACTATAGTTCTATCTTAGAAACAGAGGTGGGTAATCCAGAGATAAAAACCCTGCCTAATTTTCCTTTATCCAGTGACCAGGTGTTTATCTCCCAGTCTGTGTTGCAGAGATTAGGTAACTCGAATGTTTGCTAAAGGTAGCCGCAGTTAGCACTAGCATTGTTGGACCTGGTAACTGGCAATAAAATTGTAAAACAGTAGAAGGTTGGAATGAGAGCAGGTACGTTTGAGTGTGCCACCTATTGGTCAGGAGGATTTAAAATTGTTTCTATCTCATTTTTAGTCCAAAATTAACTCAAATGAATTATCGTGGCAAGAGAATGTTTCCTTCACAGAGGCCCCACATCTTTTTTTGGAAGGAATGAGCAAAAAGCTTATTTTATCTGAAAGCCCGGTCTTGTACAGAAACATCCTAAAAAATGCTAGGCTTATTCCACAAGATCTTGGCACAGCTTTATTGCCATACTTCAGAGATGTTATATGTAAAAAGTGTGACAGTTGTGAATAACTTTCCTTCCACTTCCCAGTTTTTTGCTAATTTCTGTAGGCCAAGGAAATTAAAATACCATTAAACAACAAATTTTGTGGTTGTAGTTTGACGTAAAGTGTTAAAAAGAAATAGTCTTAACCGAGTTCAAACTGAATTTCTTTTTTTCAGAATTAATATTGAAAAAAACTAATGCTGTTTAGATAATTTAGGTACCTTTAAATGTAAAGATCCTCTGTGGTTGCTTTTAACCACCTCTGTAATATATTAGAACAGTTATCCTCGTGATTACTCCCCAAGTGTTGCTTTTCTAATGTAAGGGACTCAGTTTCTATCTATTTAGATCTACCGTTCAGCTAGACAAAAGTTCTCTGAACAAAGACAGGAGGCATCCAGATAGCAACTGCAGGGTATTTATTAAGTGAAGCATGGCCTCTGTGTGCCACCCCCCACTGCAATCAGTACCCCCTATCTATTTATACCAGGGCCAAGGGGCAGGCAGCAGGAGGAGGCAGGATAGGAGCTGGGAGGATGGAGGGGGGAGGCCGTGTAGGCAGGTTCTGTTACACATGCCAGGGGCAATGGCTGGGGTAAGCCGCAGGGGGATTCTGCTCAATGTCAGACAGGCTGACCTCCCTGTCACCTTTGGACGAGGCAGATATTAGGCTTGCACACCATGTGCAAACATGTGTGATGTACAGAACATAGAATTCACACTGGCATACTCTCACTTTGGATTGTGTATTGGAGCTTCGCCTACGTGTTTAAGCTCGGGTTTCGCCCATGAGCGGAGTTTGTCGTTGCAGATCAACATGTGTCTGTACATGTGTGATGTACGAGCTCGTAATGTTGTTTGTGTGTTTGCCTTACAGGATAAACTATCCACTGGTGATTTAGCTCTTCGCTTCCCCAGCAGAGCCATAAAAAACATGCCAGGAGAAGAGGGCAGGATTAGGCAGATTTAGCTGATCCCAGCCTTGCAGCCTTGCGGCCCCATTTTTTAGTGTAAATATGTGACCCTAATCATTGTAATGACAGGTTGTGCAGCAGGGGTTGCTCGGACCCTCTCAGTCCAACCTTGCCAGCTGCCTCTCATTTCTCCCGAACACAGTATTTGCTATCATGCGCTCATAAAAAAAGACAGAAGGATTTGCATGCTTATGCAAGTAAGCAGAACACCGGTCTGCAGAAAAAACAAGCAAAAGTTTTTTTTTACCATTATATTTCAAAATACAATGTTTCAAGGGACACTTGATTGTTTGATTTAATTGCCAGTAATGATAATCATACTTGTAAGGTTTTAATCCTTCAGTAAAAGAAACAGAGAAAAGTATATGTAAGGAAGGTATGCTTGTCACGTTAAAAATGTACCTCTACTTCAGAGGTTGTGATTACATTTGGATTGGAAGCATACCTTCCATGACTCTGTGGTGGCATCAGCCCTCCTTTAGAGCGGGACACTGAACAAACTGGTGAGAAAGGCAGTTTCTGTCCTAGGCTGTGCTCTGGACTCAGTGGAGAAAGTGGCTGACAGGAGGGTGCTATCCAAGCTTACACCCATCTTGGACATCACCTTCCACCCTGGCTTGAAGAGAAGCAGCTCATTTAGTGAAACACTTACACTCTGTTTGTAAAAAGGAGCACTACTGCGGGTCATTCATCCCTGCTGCAACCAGACTCTACAATGCAACACTGCAATGGCAATAACTTGTGCAATGTATAATGTGCAATTACTGATTGACACACCATAAAATAACCTGTTTCTCTATATTTGACATCCAGTGCAATATCTGTATATATTAATTACATATCTGTCTATATAAATACCCATATAACCAACCTGTGCAATAGCCCTGTATAATAATTCTATAAAAAAAATAAATTTAAAAAAGCTGTTATATGTAGACGCACTGTATATACTTTATATATCCCTTGCACCTTTTTCGTCTTTTGGCACCTTCCTCTTCTCCTGTGACTAGTTGTACCGAATACATTTCTACACTGTGAGATCAATAAATTCAATCAATCAATCAATCAATCAATCAATCAGTCAATCCTGCATTAAGAGCAAAAAAACAAAACAATACAAAAGTAACCATAAAGACAGATATAAGAATATTTTCACTATTGTCTGTTATTGATAATTCCTGCCACTGTTTTTGGAAGGTATTCAAACCCTTTGAACTTCTTCACATTTTGCCACATCACCAGTTGACAAGTCAAAGTAATTTGTTGGGTTTGTCAAAGACCAACACAAGGTAACCAAATGTGGAGAATCTAAAAAGGATTTTTTTTTTTTCACTTCAAAAACAACTATAACATAATGAATGTTGGAAAATCCGAGTACCTCTGAAGATCAGTCCAAAACTGAAGAAATATATCAGTACATCACCCTGAAAAAAGGATTTTGTAAACCTACGGGGAAGGAATGTTTTTCTTTTGCAAATGACGAAAATTCTCAAAAAATAAATAAAAAAAGCTTGAAGCAGCAACATTACAAACTGTCTTTCATTTTCCACATACGTTATTTTTTATCAACCAATTATATTTGTGATAGTGTTGGTACTGTTAAGTTTTCGTTGAGTTTTCAGTTTCAGATTGATTCGTGTTTTTCCATGTTTTCTAGTTTTATTGGTTTAAATTCTATTTTATTGTTTTCTGTATGTATTTGAGTTCTTATGTTTTTCTTTGTTTCCCTCTTGTGTTGGTCTCCTTTTCCCTAGTTCCCTTCTAGAATCCTCTGTTCACACCTGCTGGTGATCAGCTTACTAGTCCTGTCTTTGTTCAGTCTCCCATATAAATTCTCCCTGTGCAGTGCTGGTTGCTTGTCTTTCCTCATCTATCCCTGGCTCCTCGCACGTTTTCCCTGATGACTCCATGATTATGGTTTGTTTGCACTTTTGTGTTGGGATTTTGGATTCCTGCCTCTGTTACCGGTTTGAACACTCTATTAAAACTACAAGAACTCACCTCTGCCTCCCTGCCTCTGCATTTGGGTCCTCAAAACCTCAACCAAAAACTTAACGGAAGGAAACAGCCAAACATGGGTCCAGCGGAGCCACCAATGGATAAGGCAAGTGACGCTTAAGAGTTTTAAAACTTTTAAGAGGCACACTCGATAACCTGTCCATAATCACTCCACCTTGGAAGCTGGTCAGTGCTGCCGAAGATGTAAAGAAAATACTTCCTTCAGGCAGTTTCATAGCCTTAGCTGAGTGGAAAATACAGGATGCCTTCTCTCAGCTTCTCAATAGACCTCCACCACCCAAGCCATCACTCTGTCACCTTCAAACTCAACTGTCAATCACCTCTGACCCTGTTCCTCCACTATTTCCAGCTGTTGATCCTCCCCTGCTATCTGCTTCCTCCAGGCATAAGCACCGCCGCCGTGGGAAAGAGGCCACTCCCTCTTCGAATGGTCTACCCGACGGCGCCACCTGCTCTCCGG
>NW_015150912.1:485773-489455 GCF_000732505.1 Cyprinodon variegatus | reverse complement strand
GCAGAGATGCCGTCCTCAAAGGTTCCTGCTGCAGAGACGCCGTCCTCCAAGGTTCCTGCTGCAGAGACGCCGTCCTCCAAGGTTCCTGCTGCAGAGACGCCGTCCTCCAAGGTTCCTGCTGCTGAGATGCCGTCCTACAATTGTTTTGGATTTTTGTGTTGGGATTTTGGATTCCTGCCTCTGTTACCTGTTGTGAACATTCCATTAAATCTACAAGAACTCACCTCTGCCTCCCTGCCTTTGTATTTGGGTTCTCTAAAGCTGACAGTATGAAATCTTATTAAAATACATTATCGGTCTATAGCTGGGTAAATCAAATATTAAAGGGGTATAGGTACATTTTCAAAGCAACTCCAGACATATGACATGTGCAATTAGATTTCAGATTCTCTGGAAAATGACTACATTAGATAAAAATCATTCTCCTCTTCACTCAGGCACTAAATCAATTAATTGGGGGAACATTTATTCCACAGATGTATGGACAGTAAAAGCTTTTATTTTAAAATTTCAGTACAAAATGATGGATAATATATATAGTTTTTAAATGTCTAATATTTTAACATCTTCTCATTTTAATGCTAGTTAGTGGGTCATGCGCTTTAATCTGGCTGCTACTGACCTCCTGGTTCTCTGGCTATTAAGGTCCTGGCGGGTCCCGTTCAGCTTTACCCAGCTCTAAGGGGCCCCATCAAGCTGC
The DNA here is from genome assembly GCF_000732505.1 of Cyprinodon variegatus. Taxonomy (NCBI): domain Eukaryota; kingdom Metazoa; phylum Chordata; class Actinopteri; order Cyprinodontiformes; family Cyprinodontidae; genus Cyprinodon; species Cyprinodon variegatus. The sequence continues at coordinate 488,755 of NW_015150912.1, read as the reverse complement.
ATCTGTTGGCAGCTATATTTAGAGGGTGGGGCACATGGATTTGAACTTCGACTTCTAGACAGGAGGTTAAAATGAAGAGAGAGCTGTATGGGTTGTAACCATTGAGTTTTTTTTTTCTTCCAGGCAACAGCAGAGCTAAGTTAGGATTGCTAATGTGGTCAGCAGTAATAGCTGAAAGCTAAGGCTGTAAATAAAGCCCACTTAACCACAGACACGACCGAAAACCTGAATTTGGCAGAAGTTATTAGCAGCAGTGCAATTTCATGAAAGCTGCCAGAGTAAAGGGTAATCCACAATAATTTTTTTCTGAGAAAGAGACTTGATACTTTCCCCCCAGTGAGTAGTGCAAAAAATTATGATGTATCTATGTGGCTTTGAATCCCCTTTAAGTAGCGCTGCATTTCTGCCTGAAAGCATTCTGTGTGTGCGACAACATTCACACTGTAGTCAGAGTGTGACATGTGGCCATGTTGCATGGCCATCTGCTCCATATAACCATAAACAAATGCAGGCTGCCCAGCTTCACAATATCACTTCCAAGAGGTCTAGGCTGGGTAAATGTATTCATGCTTCAGTCTCTGGGTAGAAGCTGGAGTGATATGCCCCAGAAACCAGCCATGCTTATGCAATGGCATTTATAATTCATCCACAAACACAATATGGACGCCACTTTTTCCCATATGCAAACACACAGGCAGATTAATGAGCAAGTAGCCAAAGGGGACAGAGTGCATTCTGAGTATGTAACAGAGCTCCTAACCGACTGGCTGCCTGTAGCTCAAGAGTGACAGGCCTAAATAGACTGTATGTTCCTGATAGGACGGGGATATTTCTGCTGTTCTGCAGCTGGGCTATATATACACATATAAGCCTATAAACATTCCCATAATGTATTATGGTGCCTCCACAAACTTTGATCTACTTTATTAGCATTTGATAAGGCAAACAATAAAATGTTGCGGATAAAAATCGCAAAGGTAAAGCAATACAGCCAGCTCTTTACCCTAAGTAAAATCCATAGCAGCCGGTAGCCCTTAAATCACCTTATTGCCAAATTCCTTTCAGCCTCTAGATGAGCAAAGTTGTTGATGATCCCAAAACGTGTGCTTAAAGGAATAGTACACCCAAAACAGGATTAGCCTTCATTTTCTACTCACCCCCATGCTGAACAACACTCTGGAGTACTTTTTTGATATCTCAAATGCATCTGGAGATCTGGGAGGCTTCTTGCTGTCTGCTGACATTCAAATAATGGAGGTCTATGGCGCCCGAGGCAGAAAGGTCCATAAAAGTCCACAAAAAAAGTGTCAATATTCCTCCATACTGCTCGTCCAATGTATTCCAAGTGTCCTGAGTGGGTAGCATCCAGAATTTACTCGAAACGAAGTCATTTAGAATGTTTTTAGAGCATAAACAGTGGTGTATAGGATTTCCTGAAAGCGCGCGCCTGCAAGTTCACGACGCTACGGAAACCGCGGCAGACCAAACCAGATGAAAGTGCGCATTTTACCGGATTATCTATTTCTGACTGTTTTGCGCAGAAAGAGACCAAACTTGGTGGGAAATGTTGGAGTTTTCCCCTTGCAAAAGGTAAAACATAAACCTTTTGAGTTTTGTGTATCTCTCACATTTCTTTCAATAAAATTAAAATAAAAATGAGAGCTTTCTGTAGATATGTGGATTTATTATAAATAAATTCTTCATCGAAAAAGCTGGGAATTACTTTACTCCACATCGAACAAGCGCAACCAGCCGCAGCAGTGAATGATGGAGCGACGTGCTCACCGAAGTGACCAAGATCCATTGTGGTTCGTTTGCAGAGTTATCTGGAGAAGTAAAGGGTGGCCGCGTGAGCAAAGAAGGATCCACGACTGAATGACAGCAGGATTTATTTTGACGAAGATTTCCAAGCAAAAGTGTACAAGGAGCACGCAAAACACAGAGAAGTACGAAAACAGTTGCATGCACGCAACATTAAAATGTGTATCCTGTATCCAGCAAAGTTGAAAATATTTCAAGCAGGCAGCAAAAGTACAGTGCTTGAAAATTCTCAAATTTCAGCTCTAGAAGTACAAAAGCATGAAATAACAATGGAGACCACATCCCAGGAGTAGGACATGTAAACCATTCTGCAAGCGGCAGGTTGACAAAGTCCCTGAAGTAAGGGCAAAGCTTAATGACACTACTTGGTCTGCCACTTGCTGAACGAATTGCTTCCACGACATAAGGTATTTCTAATAAAACCCATTTCAGGATTATGACCCCCTGTGGAAGTAAAATGAAAATGTATGGCTGGGATAATTGACACAGAAGTTTATGGAAGATTTTACTACGAGCCGATCAAGTGCGAGTATGATCAGGCACTTGATCCGGAAAATCATCAGATAAATGAAACCTAGGCGGAAGTTCAACTGAAGAAACTAAATTACCTGCCGTCATCATCAGAGGCCCACCTGCCCGTGACACAGCACCTCCATGAAGCCCAATCAGTAAAAGGTCTTTAAATCACGACTCAGCCTGCTAATCCACCAAGCATTAGCAGTGATTGGGCTATGTCCGATTTTCACTGAGATGACCCATATTCATTTAAAAAATGAGCATTTGGACCCTCCTGCACCGCCTCCAGTACGGATCTGAGACACCTTTTGATCCATGCAATGCTGCAGGGATGCGTGACTCTGCCATGTCCCCCCCAACTGAGTAAATATTTGTGACGGTGAAGTCAAAAAACTGCCATTATACTTTTGCTTAGACTATTACTTATCACCTTACATGCAATCCAAGTCCACTTTCTAGCACAGATAGGGTGAATATCCAAGTGCATATCTTGTCACTCTATATGATGTTAGATGCGTCTGGCAGCCTTTGATGGATTTGACGCAAATCAATCAACTTTCAACCGGACCTTCACGAAGCCCAATCAGCATCTACAGTTTATTTTAAAAGGTCTTCAAATCACGACATAGCCTGAAACCAAGCCAA
>NW_015150912.1:464823-484076 GCF_000732505.1 Cyprinodon variegatus | reverse complement strand
AACATATATAAACATATATGTATTAATAAAATTCTTCTAAATATCATTTTCTTTCTGTGTGAGTTTTTCAGATAGAAATAACATGTAAATATTACTCTGATGAAGAGTTTTCAGGTTGTAAAGCACCTGACAGAATTTTTTCATTAATTTGTTCAAATTGCAGAAGTCTTCAAGCAGATTTCAGCAAATTTCAGGACTACACGAAAGCAATACACAGGAATAGTAAAGGATGTTGTCCTCTCATTACCAGACCTACATGAATCACTGTAACACTTATAGATATATATTTAGAAATATTACTGCAGAGGTTGAATGTGGTATTTTGATCAATGATATTTCAGATCATTTACCTATATTACAAATTATCAGCACTGTTGCATCAAACTTATAGAAGATCCACAGCTAAGGTTTGTAAGATTAAGAAGTGAAGAATCAATCAGTGCGTTTAGAAATGATCTGCACAGAGAAGAATGGAATTGAGTTCATGTAGAAGATGCGAACTTAGCCTTTGATAGTTTCTAGAGCGGTATCAGCTAATATATAACAGGGACTATCCATTATTATGTAAGAGGGACATAAATACCAAAAAACATGGCTTACTAAAGGATTGAAAAATGGTTGTAAAAAAATTAGAAGATCTCTTAAAATATAGAACACAAGCAGTGGCTAGCAAGTATAAAATATATACAAATAGGTTAACAAACATATTAAAAGAGTTAAAATTACTTCTCCAAGATGCTAATGGATAACTTGAACAATATCTAAGGACATGGAAATGATTAAATTCTTTAATGGAAAATAAAGTTGGAATGTTATTTATTGTAGAGTGAACAAAGACTACACTCATGAGGGTACAGAGTGGAATAAAGGCGACCTCCACCAGGAGCACGAACAAGTAAAAGCAAATGTAATGATATAAAAGGGGTAGAAAGATATCAGTAACAATATATTTGCATATTTGCATCTCTTATATTCTACAACAAAAGATAATAAGTTAAGCAAATTGTGCAAAAGCATTTAGCACTTAGCACTAAATAAAAATCATATCAGATTTATAGTCCCCACACTGCAGATATATTAGAATCTGCCCTTATATTACAGCCAAAACCATTCGCACTATAACAAATAAAACCTTTCGATAATCAAACTTTACCTGCCACATATCTGACTCAGTAACCATTTAACAAAGTATTTTCAATCATTTCAGATGGAACTATTCACATACTTGTATTATATCGAACTGAAATTCTAATATTCACCACTGTTTGACGCCAAGTACCTTTTTGCTCTGATCACAGTGTCAGGACTCCTGTCTTTGTGTTTGTGTTTCTGTGTTTGTCTCCCTTCATCAGCAGGAGGTGCCTGGTTCTGGTCCGCCTCCTCACACACCAGCTGATGGTTTCCTCATTAAATGGAGTGTTCTTAAGCTGCTGACTGCCACTACCTCGACGCCAGAGTGTTTGCCAATACTGGGTACTCTAGCCAAGCTTAGTTTTTGCTGAGTCAAGCTGAGCTTTTTGTCAACCCAAATTTAACTTTATTTTTGTCTGCCTCTTGGCAGGAAGTCATCCTGCAAACTGTATTTCTCGGACCTTCCCTCCCTGGAAGGATCAACTGAGCTTCAAACTGAGCTTGGGTTCAATCAGGAGGTTTGGATCCACTTTCCCCAAGAGATCGTTTGAGCTTCTCACTGAGAAAGGGATTATTCTCCACTACGACCCGTTCAAGTACCGCAGGAAATCTGAGTGGCAGTCAGTTCCTCCGTTCACCAACTAACAACCGCATTCTGGGTAAAACCTGTTCCGCCCTCCACCGAATCAGACAAACACTGGAACCACGGCACACAGACAGGAGTCAAGGATTCAACAACTTCTCTGGAAACGTGAGTCGGCAATCAAATCCTCTTCTCCAAGTTCACAAGTCAAATTCCCCAATGATCCTGAACTAACCGCTGTGTCTTGCCCTCACTTTACAGTTCCGGTTGAGCAGTGTTCAGAGCAACACTTCTCCCTCCTTTTAACCTCTTCAATTAAACCTGTTAATCCTTTTCCCTGGTTTCTGTTCGGTTTTCTGCTTTTGGGTCTGAACTTTGTAAAATCATGACACACGGAGCAGCTGGCTTGCGCATCGCAATGAATGATGGAATATCCGAGGCTACATAGGACACACCGGAACCCATCCTTCAAATCGGGGCAAAAAGGAGGAAGCATTTGTAGGCTGCATAACGAGGAGCCTTGGAATCCGATCAGACCTCGGATTGTTCTACGAATCTGGCCTTCGGAGTACGCATCCCATTAATCTGAATTCCGCCCACATCTGCTGTAGCTCAGTTAAAGAACAAGACTTAAACTCACTGCAGTGGGATCGATATGACAATTATAAAACAAACTATTGATTGTATAAGTAACCCATTATGCCACATTTTCAATTTGTCTTTCATTTCAGTTTTTTCCCAAATAATATATATATATATATATATAACAATTTGTTTAATAAGAGTCAGTTTGGGTTTCGAAAAAACAGGTCCATAGCCTTGGCAATATTGAAATTCACAGAGCATATCACCACAGCAATAGAAAATAAGCAAAGCTTGGTGAATTTATTGATATAAAAAAGCCTTTGACACAATATACAATTAAATTTTGTTACAGAAATTACCATTTTTTTTTTGCTTTGGTTTTTTTGTTTTGTCAAAACATGACCTTTTAGTGTGGCTTGTAGTTAAATAGTAAATTGCGCATCAGCCCATCTTTTGAGAAAGGGGCACATATTATACCTTTTGTCATCTTTGTACTCCTTTTCTACTCGTGTTAAAACATACAAGGTGAAGCTATTCCTGAAATTGTAAAAACAAAAAAAAGCAAATGACATAACTGAAATAAGAATGAAATGAAATGAAAAGGCCTGCAGGATACAGAATTCCATAATGTTGATGTAGTTAATGGTTGTAAGGCGGTGCTGGGGGTTTCTGTTCATATGATGCAGAGACTTTTAAGGCTGAAAACAGGGTAGATGATGTCATTTCATTTAGAAATTTACCCACCGAACAAACATTTTTTGAAAAGACGACATGATTAACGTCCAAGTGTCGGTTTGCATCATCTTTTCAAAGTCTATTATTGTAATAAAATGGGACAAAATCAGACCGACCAAATGGCCCCAATTTCAACCACTATCTGGACTAAATCAGGACTTTGACGTATCGACAAGATGTAGCATAAAAACCAACATCTTAATGATGTCTGGTGTTTGGGTTGGTAAAAGCAAACAAATGGGACATATAATAACCGGTGGAGGACTTTATACATTTGACCCATTTCAGAAAGAACAGCTGATGGAGAACACCCCAGGCCCAGAGCTACTTGTTTATTTAACAGAAGGAAAAGATGGCATTCTTACTCTGCTCTTCATGCAGCTCCTCTTATTTCAATTTGATACTTAAATGCAGCGTCCAGTTGCACCCTCTTTCTCTCTCTGTCCTTTCCATTCCTCTCATCCAACTACCTGACTACTTTGGCAGTGAAAGCCATTTTCTCATAGAATTGGTGTCATTGCACAGAGAGAGGACTTCAACAATGCCTGCAGGACGGTAACGATTATATTGGAAGTGTTTTATTATGAAGATTATGTTGGTTTTGGTTTCTTAATGTACTGCGCTAATAAGCGACCAGCACTGTGCTGCCAATGTCCAGACATTTTGGCTTTAATCTAATACAAGCGCAGAGGAAAAAGAAAAAAACTGTGAAAAAAGGCTGCAAGACACCTTGTATAAAACAAGACAAAATCTGATTACTGATGTTATCTCAATAAATTAAACACAAGACCTAAGGTTCTACATTGTTCTGTAAAATATCTTGGATAGGGATGCACCGATCTGTCAGTCAGACAGAAATTAGACACATTTCCTTTGATAAGCAAAATAAATACTTAAGTCAGATTCCACCCTATTACTGGAAATACCCATGTCACCTCTGCCTTTTGGTTCAACACCAAAGGTTGAAACAATGCCATAATAAAGGCTCCCGTAATGCTTCAGCATCATCTGAATGTGCATTCCAAACAGCATTCAGAATCTGATCACCAGATTTAGTGGAAACCCAAAAATATCCTGCACAAATCAAAAAACTGCATCATATGAGGATTCCTGCTCTCACTTTCTCTATACCAGAGGTCTTCAACAGGGGGTCTGCCACCCCTAGGGGGTCCGCGGAGGTGCTGCATGGGGGTCGCGAAAGCCTTGGTTGATTACTTTTTTTTATATTCCCTCCTGCAATTTTTTGCACTAATTAAAATGTCTTTAAATCCACATTAACATGAATTCAACACACTGTAGTAAACAGATAAATGGAGGCAGAAGATGTCTTTCAGTCATCAATGCACACATTCAGCGACACACAGGAGCTCTTTCAAACCTGGGCACCGTTTCATTCACAACACCTGTCCCATCAACCAGGAATCAGATTCAGAAATACTTTAATAATCCCAGGGAGGAATTACTTTCGTTACATGACTCCATATTTAATAGAGTGACTATAGGACCAGGTTGATAGAACACTATTTCATACAATATATATAATTAGGGGGTCCCCTCTCCATCTCGCCATCAGTTTGGGGGTCCTTGGCTTTGAAAACGTTGAAGACCCCTGCTTTATACTATTAGCACATTGCTACACCGTCAACCCAGGTGCAACCAAAATAAGCATATTACAAAATTTTATGCAACATTTCTGCAGATGTTGTACTCAACTGGATCCCTGGGTGCTTGAAAACCTTTTTGAAACTGATAGCATATTTCAACTTCACAATTAAATAAACAAATGGCTGTGTATTCTTTTAGGGTCTCTTATAAGCAGAGGTGGAAAGAGTACTAAAAAATTGTAATTGAGTAAAAGTATCTTTACTTTACCTAAATTCTACTCAAAGTAAAATTACCCATCTCAAAATTTACTCAAGTAAAAGTACAAAAATACTTCATTTAAAATGTAATTTGAATAAAATTTACTTAGTTACTTTAAGGTTTTTAATGCAAAAAAGGATGAGTCATGAATCGAATTAACCACAAGGTGTTTTAATCGATTTTAAGACGTATTTTCAGTGGACATCCACACTTGCTAAAGATCAGCTGGGCTAAAGAACATCACAACCTGTACCATAAAGGGCAAACTATTTTCAATCCTACTGTCCAACAGACAACACCATGATAGGAATAAAGATATTTAAATCACGTTTTAAAGTTTTCAAAATGCACACAAAATTAAATGCCCAAAAGATACCAGAAATCAAACTAAAACGCAACAGGATCCCAGTGTTATTAACAAGCTCCTCATTTAATGATTTTAACTGATACTTGTTTTTACATCAATTGTTTATATGTTTGAATTGTGTGAATAAAGTGCTGTTAAAAGTCAAAAGTCTTCTTCTATTTTTTTAATGGCGATTAAGTGTTGGTTCCGTGACACGGGGGTTTAAATTTCCAGCCGTATTTAATTTTTTTACCATCAGTATTTTTTTTGTTGTTTACTCAATAACATGAGGGGGTTTTAAATGTAGCAAAGTAAAACTACTTAGGTGGAAATTTACTCGAGTAAAAGTAAAAATTACATATTTCAAAAACTACTCAGAAAATTACAAATTACTCATAAAAAGTACTCAATTACAGTAACATGAATAAATGTAATTCGTTACTTTCCACCCCTGCTTATAAGCTATTGAAATTACATCCCCAAGGAGTAATATTAAAACTAGAAGTCAAAGAAATTTACATTAAATCTATACAGATAAACTTCACACCTTTGATCCCAATACATACGAAGGTGATAAGTTAGGAATATCACGCGATTGTATGTTTTTTTAATGCAGAAGCATATTTGTTAAGATCTGATAAATGTTAATGTAGATGCATTAATATAGATACTACAACTTTTACTCTGGATCTTATGAAAAAAAACAGATTCACTGCTTCAGATCTAAACAAAAAGCAAAACAGAAATCCATGTTGGCCAGGGATAGCTTGATAGGTCCATACGTAATGCGAACAGTATATCAGGTTGATGTGACATTACAGTACTTACAGTGTTCCTTTGGACTGTGCAGAATGTCACTCACTGGGAAATTGTTACCGTCAGAGGCTTCAACTCCACCGTAGCACCTATAAAAAGGAGAGAAATAGAAATAGAATTTACAGTTCCGAGAGAAACATTAAAATAGGACCAATGTGCAGAAATAATAGCCGGTTTGATAACATGCTAGAGAGCCTCAAGCAGGAGTAGAGGGCTTTGGCGTTTTCTTCTTCATGGTCTGTTTACTAATAAGCTCAGCCCCCCAGCTTTGCCTGGCTGGGGAACCTCATTAGCCAATCATGCAACATGCTGCAACCTCTCAGCCTGCCCATGCACCGCTATAAGTGCCGTATGCTTAACCGACACCAACACACCAGCCCCAGCCAGGCCTTGGCCTTGCCCAGAATCACCCACTAGCTGGATAACGTGCGGTTGTACACCGGATTACTGAAAGCCTAAGGTGTCATGTGTGTGGGCGAAGCAGAGCATCTGCGTGTACTTGTGAGCATAAAAAATACCTTATTAAACATATAAGACACCATGACCCGGTTTGCACATTGGGCCACATACAGGCTGCTTGGCGTTAAGGTACGAGGCGGCTCATGCCAATTTCATGCATAGAGCACAGTCTTGTGGAGGTGGAGCGTCATAATAAAACAAGAGGTGGTTAGTCATCCATCTGTATCTCAGGCAGCAGAAAACAAAAAGGAGCGTGATGGAGGACAAAGAGATACATAGGCACTGTCCTCCAGGAGGATTGTGCCAATTAAAAGGCTTCACTCATTTTTGGCGGCTGCTGAGGAGCGATAATTCCCTATGAGGACACTAATCTCTGCGCGGGACCTTGCCAGGGACACATCCTTTATATTTTATGTCTAACATTTGTAATTACAGGCCCTGCCTTGGATCTGTCCCAGCACATGTTTGTGTGCTGGTGAGTAACCCAACTCCTCTCGCACACCAAAGGCAGATTGACGTCGGATCTGGGCAGTCGCTGTGCGAGTGTGGGTGTGTTGTTTGTAAGTACACGCATGTTGGTGACTCATGAGGTCAATATGAGTGGAGATAATAATCTGCAGTATTTTGGTTTATATTACAAGGCACTGTACAAGAGCACAACTTTTTCAGCACCTGGCAGAAGTACTGTACTCACGCCCATGCTATATTAAGTGACTAAAAAAGGGATACACGATTTTCAGGTTGTTTTTTTTCCTTTACAAATATTAATCTGTAAAAGAAATAATTGTTCAGCACATGAGTTGAATCTGTGTCAAACCACCTTCCTGTGGTGTTTCTACCATCATTGCATGGATATTGTTTTGCCCTTTATTTGTTGTGAAATAACTCAAGCTCATTCAGTTTGAATAGAGAAAGCACTTGATTAAAAACGTGTTAATGATCTAAATGGTTTCTTCTGAGACATGAAACGAATGTGATCTAAACCCAGGGTCAATGTGACTGTTTAGGCCCTTCACAGTGGGCCTCTATTATACTGGCCAATAGTGATAAAGAATTAACTGTTTTTTTTTTTTACTATAAGTATAATAAAACCAGTTGTATCTTTTTATTTTAACTTTGCATAGTATTTCCATATCAGAACAGCGCTGGTGCTACAGGGCTTATTTTTCTCTTTTATTCATTTATTTTCAAGCTTGTTGTTTTTGTTCTCTTTTATATGTACATATTTTTCTTTGTTGTAAAACTAGGAAGTTATATTGCTGGAGTAACATTTTCCTTTTAATTTACAGATTTTGTAGCTCTAGACAAATTTTCCTGTGAAGGCCAAAACTGCCTATTTGCATGTCAGTAAAGACAATTTCCCACATTAATCATGTTATTTTGTCAAACCAGCTTCCCTTTGCTGCCTAAAATTCTCACAATCTCACATTGTGAGAGTGCCACCATGTTTCACAGAATGGAAAAACATGGTGGTCGTCAGGTTGATCTGCAGAGTTAGTTTTCTTTCACTCTTTCAGGACCAGCCAGTTCCACCGTCAACAAACATATTGTTATTTAAGCTTTAATTACGGAATATGTTGAACCATTACTAAACCCATTGTGGCCTACAATTAAAAACAATAAAATGTCTCATAAGATAAAACAATTGCAGAAAAAAAATAAAATCAATAATAACGATCTTTTCTTTTTCTTGATTGATTCTGGAAAGAACAGGTTTTCTTGTGTGGTAGAGAAATACATTGATGTGCTGCAGTGGAGAAATAACATAATAAAATGTGTTTCCTTCAGCTTTTAATTTTTTTAAAGGTGGAATTGCTTTGGCAAGGCATGATATAAAGGATTTTTCCATAAATAAAATATAAATGCTTTGGTTTTGCTTCTTTGACTTTAAAATCCCATCATTACTTGAGTACTGAGTTACACGGTGGAAGTCGGTCAAAAACATCTACAAAAATGAGCATCAATAAGAAATCCAAAATCCCCTTGTGTGCATTTTCTACAAATGCAGCCAAGATCATTTAGCTCTTTGTTGATGAACAGTAAGAGAGTGATGAAGTGGAAGTGAACTCAGAGAGGGGGGGCTGAAAAGCATTTTGATAGCTGAGGAGTTGCAGACGAGCCTTTTCAACACTTCCAGTTCTACCTTCATGTTGAAATATGTTGCTGATTTTGCAATTTTTTTCTCTCCAACTTAATTGCCTTGGCGACAACGGCGGCCAAAAACTTGGGAAATATACAAGTGCTGGAAAAGAAAGAAGTTGAGTGAGTGCAGCTGAGTTTTATCTGGAATGTCGCTTTACCTGGCAGGTACATAAAGTATCTGTCCAGGCGATAAGTGCTGAAAGGAACAGACTTGTGACGTCACGTCACATGCATTTAAATACAAATAATCAACAGAAGTGCAGAGAGAAAATTTGTTTAGACGTTCAAATCCTTGCTTTATCAAGTAGGTAACATAATAAGGCTAGGTCAAATGAGCTAGGGAGGGGGTGAAAAACCACAAACGCCTTGACCTCACTTAAGTTACTGAGGTCATGATGTAAAGTAGGGGCCCGTTTGAAAGTCAGACAGGTCTTGTTTCAGAGCTTATGGAGGGAAAGAGGGATAGGTATGGGGCAGGAAAATCCACATCTGTCACCCTGAAACTCTCCTCCAGTCCAATATTATGTCATTATGACCGCGCGCGCCGTCTCTGCGGAGTTACTGTGGTTTTCAGGATAAATTACACATGACACTCCCAGCTGACACACTGATTAACACTGGGGGAATAAAATAGCCTCAAGCAGCCGTGAATGGCTTCCATATATAGGGGAAAAAAAACAACAAACGGACTAACAGAGATTGGTAAAAAAAAGTTAAGTGAACAGTTAAAATTTTAGTTTTTTTCTCTAAAATAAATAAGCGGTTTTGCATAAAAGCAACATCAATGAGTTGTTGGCGTATTGACCTTTAGCCCCCCACTGTATTTCCTTTCTCCCATCCATTCTGACTGGCCCAGTATATGTTGGGAATGATCCACTGCAGCCGATAGTGGCCACTGTAGATCCACTCATCAGCTTTCCCCACATTCCCAGTGCAGAAGGGTACGCAGGGAGAGGGGGTCTGGCTTGTCTCCTCCATGTAGACCTGATCTGAGTGGACTGGAGCAAAAGATATTTGAACTGTAGTTTCACAGCAGGTTTAACAATCTCTACAGAAAAAGAAAAGGAAAAGGCCTTCAAGTAGCTGCAGCAGTGATCTATATGATAGAATAAAAAAGTATAAGAATGAAAAAACTGGCCTTGCTGCATTTTCTGGCCCTAAAATCCAGCTTTGTGTTTTCCGATTTTTCTTTCTGTTCTTCAATTTATCTCATCTATAACTAAACCCATATAAAAATTGAGACTTTTTAAATTTAATTTAGTTGCAAATAGTATCATTTTTATATGGCTTGTAGATTAATATCCTTTTCAGAAGCAGTGGATGATCTTTAGATGTAAAAATCTGTGCTAAATTATCTTAAAGAGAAAGCTCATTTTCTTACTATAAGTTAAGAAATGCCGGTAATAAAAACCCAAGTTTCATTTAGAAATTAAAACCTTCACATTTAAAGCATTTTCCTTTATCTTTACAATTCGACTCTGGATTTAATGTCAAGAGCATATTAAATACAGCAGAAAGAATCAATGATAAAGCCTTTTTATCTATAAACCAACACAGCAATGATGGCTTTTTTCTGCTTGAGACACTGGTTCAAATACATCGACAGTGCATAGCTGCATAAACACAGAGCAACTGCACAACATGGGAATATTTAAAAATACAAGACATATATTTGACATTTTTGATTCTGAAACTGAAGTGTATTTTTTTTTTAATTATCTTTTGCAAAAAGCTATGTGAAATTAATATAATTTTTTTTAAACTAAGCACATGTGCTGTGATATTACAGCTTTAGTCTAATTACTTAGGAGTACATTTGCAAAAGTAAAGAAAATAAATGAGAAAGAGAGTTTATTAGAGAATGCTCTATAAGTTAATTATAACTTACAGATAAATATATGAAAATCCTTCTCAGACATCATTAAATCAAAAAACATTCATGCAACATAAACACCCACATACACCCACACACACACACTGCTTTGTTTTCATGATGTATGGGTACATTTCTTTGACTTACCCTAATCCTAACTATTACGAACATATACCTAACCCTAACCTGAACTGAATTCACACCTTAGTCCTAAACCTAAACCCAACTCAAAGAACAGAACTTTACCAAATGGGGAACAATTGAATGTCCCCATATATACATGTAGGATATTTTACAAAATATTTCCTCTACATTGTAAACAATGGTAAAACAAGACAGCCCCCCCCAAACACACACCATATATATAAATATATAAATGCAAATAAATAAATTAATTAGACATAACTATTAGTATATTAACCCTTTCCCAAACAAATATCTCAAAGTTTAATAAGTAGTCTCAAGGAAAAACAATTATCTAATTTTCATCCTAATTTAGGCACCCAAAGAGGGCCTATTAATTTTTATTAACATTATAAATATCTGAAAATTCACGATAAAAATATAATAACAAATGTTAAAATTTTATTTATTGGCCTAACCGAAAAAGCAACTTGAAAGAATTAAGGAACAAAAAGAAGTGGCGGATATATCTTTTTACATTAAGTGTGTTGTACATTTTTAACACGTTTCTTTGTTTTACAAACTAAGATTTATTGATTAACTATGCTCTTTTTTTTTACAGATTTTTTTAAGGTTGGATTTAAATTTGAACATTTATAATGTTTCTTTTCGGCAAATGGTAAAAATTCTAATAGAGAACAGAATCCCAGTTCAAGTTCAAGGTTAAAGTCTACTTCAGGTTCAAGTTCAACAATCAATAGCCTTCGCTTTAATGTCAGTTTTTTCGCAGCGTGTATTATGCAAAAGCAGTTTTTTGGAAAATACACAAAATAACAAAACAGGTTTTGCGGATTGAAGAATAAAATGGCTGACTGATGATGACTGGGGTCAGTCCCCGAAAGGCTGCAAACAGAAGCAACTATTGGATTGGATTAATTAATCATATAAAAAAACACTTTGTATATAAAAAAAATTGCCTGTGAATTTGTGCTTTTGTGTTTTGTCATGCATATTCTTTGATTAAATTAATCCAAAGTTAGCTGTTGTGCAAAGAAAAAAAAACAAAAAAAAACCTCAGGGTTGGCTAAAGCAAGCTATTCTCTTCGTCAGGTAGATTCTGAAAAGGGCAAACACTGAAACCACTCAGCAACCTACCATTTGCCTCTCTACATGCAAACCTCTTCTGGGATCGTGCCATTAACAGCCAAAAAAGGCCTGAGGGGTGGAGTACTGTGATACTCTGATTTCTGCCCACAGCTACTTAAGCAGAGCTAACACCGAGATGCATTTAGCACAATCACATAGCGATCTACGAAAAGCTTGAATTCCCCTGAAAAAGCTTTGGGTGACGTCAGCCCAGGTTTGTCCTTCAGGGATGTCTTCTGCTACGTTTGGCACTACAACACAACAACTTCGATGTTTATGTACTGTAAGAATCACAGAGCAGTAATGAACTAATGTAAAATATACACAAGAAAAGTTGATGGAATAGAAACTCAGAAATTTTAAATCTCAAATATTTAAAGAAACCTACAAATCCGGCTTGATGAGAAACATGCCCTACTCTCTGGAAACATATATAACAAATCTGCAAATACACACTGCAAAAAATATAAAATCATAATCTAAAAATATATATTTAGTTCAAATTGTTCAGTCAGATCTATAACTAATGCACAGAATACTCAATATATATTTGTTTTTAGAGTATACTTAATTAGTTGCCACAAAATTCAGCTAATATTGATATTTATCTTTAAATCTTGCATCAAATATATAGATCAACCCATCAGTCCAACCCACCCACCTATCCACCCACACACACCCACACAGACAAACACACACATGAACGCTGATTTGGTGTTTAAATTATTATTTAAAAGAAAAAAAAAATCTCTCTATACAAAGTAATATGGTGCACAGAACAGATGTTAGTAAATATTAAGTAAATATTCTCGTTAGAATTGCATCCCGAAAAGCCACAAACCAACTGAACTGATCAGCACATTTTGTACTTCTCTTCAAATTGTAGACTGCATCCTGAGCTTGATCCGCATCACTCAAATAAAATTCCTTCTCACAACTATGACCTTTCACCTTTCACAGATGCCCAATACTCATTCATTTAATTTTACTTATGCATAATGAAATTATTATTTCTTTAAGAAGACAAAACGGTGGCGTAAAATTGTTCAAAGTAAATGGCAATGAGTAGTTAGTGTGCCTTATTTGCAGTTATGTGTGTTTTTAAAATGTGCTTGGACTGAAATGCACCAGCTTTTGTTAAAAAAAAAAAAGTTTGAATTGATGAGAAATCATTTAAACTTCATGTCGCATGGGCTGCGCCGAAATGAAAACAGACAAATGGATGTCAAACAGACATAACACTAAGCATAAAAGACAAAGTACTCACAGTTTCTTCAAAGCAAGGCAATTAATGTGTGCTCAGGATGAATTTCGCCAGCTCTTCCCCCTGTAGATTCATATCTCTGTTAGGAAGAGGAGAAAGCTATGAGCTCCCATTCAGTGCTGTTTGGGGAACCCGGTTATATCTCTCTCAGACTGTCCAATTTACAGTTGAGCCTCAGCCTTAAGCTCAGGCTATAGCTCGGGGGGACAGTCCCAACAAGCGGGCGCTCACTGCCTTATTCGGCCACAGTCTCTGCTCCCTAAGTATGCGTAGTTAGCCCGTCTGAAAAAAGGGTCCAGGCTGTGCAAGGCCTGAGACATTGAAAGGCAATCTGGACCCCTGCAATTCTCCAGCTCAACTAGTCTGCTGCTTATGAAGTCCTTCAATGAGAAATGTTAGCAAACAGGCATACAGCATGTCTGATGCATGCAAATAGCACAGGGGGTTCAGTCCCAGCCTCGGCTGAGCGCATGAATAATTCAGCTTTCTATATGCTCCCTCATCACACCCTGTGCCCTGAATCAGATGTCTTCACTTTAAATAAAAGTGTCTAAGTATTACATTTACTCTTTTAACAATAAATAGAATCACACAATAATAACTGTTCCATTCAAAGGACACAGCATGTAAAACGAGGAATACTCTGATGCATAATTCTAATTTTTTAGACTCAAAATGTATTTTCTCTGTTATCGAGTTGAAATTTATTTTGTCCGGAGTTGGTACCTGTCCCAGAAAGTGCTTTAGATCGGCTCTTCACTCATTCTCTTTAGTCAGAGAAGTAAAGAGGGTAAGTGGGAGACACAGAGGGGTAGATTACGGTAAGACATGCAAAGGAAATAAGGGGAAAACTGACGGAAAAAAAAAACATGGTACGGAAGTCCATGCATGTCAAAATTGCTGATCTTGGACAATTCTTTTAAAACAGAAACGTACAACCATCTTTAGACACACAGGCTCTTGTTGCCATTCACAGTGGTTGTCCAGACCACGACCCTACCGCAAACAGGTTACCCGAAATGGCGCCCAGGTCTCTTATCCAACGTAGAAACAGATTTAACTCCCCCAAAAAGAAAAAAAGTTTAAATCAATCCAAAAGAAAACAGCGGAAGCTAAGAAATACTACGCAAAAAGTTAGAACATTTCATTCATTTGTTTTAAAAAGAATATGAAAATTAACGGCGTAAAAACATGAATCCGAAGACATGCAAAAATCTATGTGACGAAATTAAGGTGAAAGGCCCTTTAAAATATCAACTTGTTGCCTGGTTTTGCAGAGCTGCTGCTGTGCAGCTAGTTGGAAGCAGAGGGTTAAAATCCAGCTAGTAGTGAGGGAAAAAAAAGAAAAAAAAAGAAAAAGCAGTCCAGCTATGGAAGGGCGGGCTACAGGGAGGCCCTGACTGGAGAAACAGCAGCACTTTTTTCCATCTCTCTTTTTCCCTCGCAAAGCTTAAGTCTCCCCCTTGTGTGAAGCTGAAGCAGAACGATAGGAGCAAATGAAAAAGGGGAAGAAGAAAGACGAGGGGTGGAAAAAGGAGAGAGAGAGAGAGAGGGGAGGAGAAAGCGAGAGGGGGCTCCACTGATGATGAAATAGAAGGCACAGCGGAGTGCGCAAAGCCGTCACTTTTTCATCACATGTCCAACACTGCAAGGAACTGTATTTGCACTGAGGAGGAGGAGGTAGAAAGGGAGGGGGAGGGAGAATAAGAAGGGTTGGGACATGTAGATATAATAGGAGAGAGAGAGAGAGGGGCAGAGTCTGGATGTGGGAGGGACTCCATCAGTACGCAGGCGCAGTGCTCCCACTCCTTCTGGGATACATGATACAGTACCTCTGCCTTACTGTATATCAACTTGTGGAGGGAAAAGGAAGGGGAATAAATAAACAGGGGGAGAAGATGCACGGTGGAGGGATCTGTGAAACCAGTAACCCTTCTCAGAGCCTGAATTCTTAACCTCGTCTCATATGGTGAAGTTCTTGTTGCTTAAACTCATGAATCGGACGGCCTCATGCTTTCCTTTTTATAATCATTCTTTTAGCGCGAACAACCAAATATATTGGCAGAAAAATGACTTGCAAGCATGGAGAAGGTTAATTTCAGTAACATGTGCCCAGGAATGTTGCTCTGGATAAGAGCCTCCTCCTTCTCATTACACCCCCCCATCCTGTACTGCCTGACCTATTCTCTGTCACAAAATGAAACCCTTCTTGCACCTCTTCAGGCACATAGTAAAAATCATAACTATTCCTTTTTAATTTATCTTTTTTTTGCTGTTTTATTTTCTTGAGGACAAACAGCAGCTGTCCAGCACCCAGCACCCCCACCTCCCGGGGTCCAAAGGTTTAAAAAGTTCAGAAAAAATTCAATGAAGCACCTTTTGGGGGTGAAACCAATCAGCCCCTTCTGAGATAGAGAAGTAGGTCTACATAAATAATTTTTCTGCACTGATTTACATGAGGAGTGGGTGAACCACAGAAAGGGGTAAAAGAAAGGCGGGGGGTAAAAGAAAGCATGGGCTGCTTCCACCATCTTAGTCTGTATTGATCATTCTTTGCTCTCACACATGCTAGCCCTTCTGTCCCTCCCTCTCCTCCTGCCTGTTCTTTCACCTTCTCTCCTCCATCAGCTCTTTTTTTGGGGTGCTTTTTCCATTTTGTGCTAGATTACTGTAACGCTATTGTACAACAACTTCCTGCCTCTTTTGGCTCCGCTTCTAAAAACACTGCGAAAGGGCAGAGCTCGGGCTCAAACTTTTTTTTCCCCTTCCCTTCGGCCTTGAACGGGACCAGCTTCTATATGGAGAGGAAAAGGAGGAGACTTGTAAAAGAGTCTGTTACAGAGGAACTATACTGATTTCATTTCTGCTTTCTAAACTGCTGGGAGGGCAAGCAGGGACTGCATGCCTTGCAGAGACAATGAGAGGAAAATAAAAAGGTGGGGGTTCAACTTTTTCTTACTCTTTATGCTGTGAAAACTTTGTGTTGGTGTTGAAGGGTGCTGAGCTCTTTAGTAGGGCTCGAGCTCAAGTCGATTTTTCAAACATGGCTGCTACTGTCTGCAAAGGGGCTGCTTTCCATGCACCCCCACCTCCCCGGTTCGTTCTCACTGCAGAAATCACAACACCTCCCTTTGCACTTTTCTATGCTTAAATTCTTTCTGCGAATACACACGAAGATATGAGGTAAAACAAGAGACAAACAATTGCATCGTTTAAAGGAAATGTGGCAGAGAGAAAACATTTGTTTTTCCGTCCTCCTCACATCCATAGGATACGAGCTCGGTTGGACTTCTACACAAGCACAATTTATACACTGCTTTTAGAAAGGAGTACAGGAATACGTCACATCTCGCCATGAGTTTCAGCCAATTGAAAAATCCATGACTTCATTATGGTCTCGACGTATAAAGCTGTCATGTGTATATATGTTAGGGAACTCAAAATAATAAAAAAAGGGATGATAAAAAGGATTATGCAGGTTTAAATGATGGAGATATAAGGAGGACAACTTTTTGGATGTTTTGCTTAGTCTGCAGGCTGCACTTTACAGCAGCATGAAGTTCATCTGAGGATAGAGTTTTGGGTTTTGGTCCCTTGCCAGCTCTCACCACGGTGTTTTTCTATGTCGCTCCTCTGAAGCTCATCCAAGTTATTCATCATGCCCTGTATAGACATCTCTAATTGATAATAATCCCACAGGGAATAACATATTTTTTCAAAGAGATCTTACAACAAATGCATTTTTTGCAACTTTACGTTATTGTATTCCTAGTATAAAATAACAAAAAATCAAACACGCAACTGCTCCACATAACAATAATGATAGAATATATATATATATGTAAATATATATTACCAGAAAAAGCAACATGAAATAAAAAGACAGTAAAAGCCACGTCATAGCCCGTAAATGACAACTGCGATAATACAAAAAAGAACATAATTGCTATAATTTATTTAAAAAAAGAGGTCAAACAACTGTTTAAAATTGTGTTTATGCAATTAAAAATACGAGGACAAATTAAATAACATTAAATATAAAAAACTATGAATCATAAGATTGTATCAAAGGAAAAAAATAAGTGTTTTAAATGCTACGTTTTACTAAAGGAAATATTTTTTGCAAAAAATAAAAGACATAATGATTCTCATGTGATGGTATTCTAATTTTTATTTAATATGCTCTCCTTTACTATCAGGGGAATCACTCTAAACAGTTAAAGAAAATAGATTTTTTTCCTTTTAGCAATAGGTAACAACATTAAAAGTTCTTTTTCCAAATAAAACAATATAAACTGAGTGAAATAGGAGCTATATTTATTTCACAGGTGATGAAATAAATCCCACCACTACCAAATCTACATCTAAACATATATGGATCATAAAAGCACACAATTCTCACTCAGGGGGGATAAAAGTTAACCGCAGATACTACTTTCTAGGAACGGGAGCACAAAGTGCGGTGGTCTTGGTTAAGCCCTGCACGTGTCTAAACGACTTCTCTATTGCACTTGAGACCTCTGGGGGCACTCCCCATCGAGCAAGGAACAAAGGCCGTGACCCCGGGGTCAAAAGTGTTACATGGGAGGCTAAGCAGGCCCATTCACTTCTCTGCTGCTGTTTGCTTTAAGAAGGTAAAGATTACGAACACATTAACTATTACCGATTAAGGGGTGATCCCTCAAGGGAGCTGGGTCCCAGAGAAGCACATCACATCCTATTAACACAACCTGACCTCTGACCCCGCTTGTCATCCTTCAGCGGTGGACCGTGACCACTGCTTTCTGCTCTCTGTCTGACAATCCAGGGACGAAAATGAGGAGTAAGAAAGAATCCCTGCAAGGTGCAGAACATCACTACGTTTCAGGGTTATCACTGTATTGTGTTTGCATTGGAAATGATCCCTGGTTTCAGATCAAAGGGCTGGAATCAGCAGCCTGTGTTTTTATTTTTCATCCTACTGCGAGTAAATTTAACACAGGAATTAACCAGAGTCTAAATGAACAATCTTTCCAAATCTGCGGGCAGGAGAAGAAGGCTTCAGGTTCATGAAATGGTTGCATGAGCAGAAAAGCTTTCAACACAAAATGGAGGACAGGAGACATGCGCAGGAGGGATGTTCCATATATATCTTATACTGATAATGGTTTTGTAGTGCTCATCAAGGGCAAAAGGGTTGTTTTATCAACTACCTGGTTGCATCTAAATATTGTTTTTGCATCAGGGAACTGATAAAAGGAAGCTATAGGGCGGATTTTACTTAACCCTTAATGTGATCAGGCACTGCAGCTCCACTCCAGCTAACAGTGGAGGGAAATTTAAAGAGACCCTTTCCAGAGCAAGTTTTGTCTGTTTAGAATTTTTTTAAGTGTTTGTTTTGAAAAAATGCCTATTATTGGATGTTAGTGGATCAGGATTATAGATTTAAAGGCTTATTGGACTATCTGTCAATTGTTCTGGAATTTTTTGTTAAAATACAGACGAAACAATAAAATTTAAATAGAAGCTTATTAGGCTTCGTTTATTAAACTTTATATTCCTTGTTGCATTTTTTGTAAGAAAGCGTAAAGCTATTACTCTTATAAATTTAACACAAAAGAATCTAAAATATTTTTTATGACAATTTTCACATCATATATAACAATTCCTCATTTCCCTCTTTCTTTATTGGAAGGTGTTAAAAGGAGCTGACAATCAAAAACAAAATCATGATGCTGATTGGGAAAAAAATAAGCAGAAGAAATATTTTCAAATGCAAAAATTTTCTTTTTTAATTTTTTTTCTGTATTCCTTTCTGCAATATTAAATATCAGTAAAAGATGACTTGTTTTTAAACAGTTAAAAATTGAAAAAATAAAAGGAAAAATATTAAAATATTTGAATAGCCCTTGTTGTAAACTATGCCTTAAACAGTGATGAATCTTTGTAACTTTATACACTTGATATAATTTAAAGAACAAAGTGTAAAATAAAAAACATTTTCTACTTTTGAAAAAATATTTTAACAACAAAAAACACTAAAAAAGAACAAAAAACCCTGATAACATCGACTTTCTACTGTATATTTTTGAAATTACATTTTCTAAACTTTTTTTTTTTTTTGGGTGGGTGGGGTGGGGGGTGAAAATGAAATACATTTTTAAGTTAATATATTTTTTTTTATTTAAAGTGCAAAAAAAAACTTATA
>NW_015150912.1:457696-464813 GCF_000732505.1 Cyprinodon variegatus | reverse complement strand
ACTTTTTTTTTTTTTTGGGTGGGTGGGGTGGGGGGTGAAAATGAAATACATTTTTAAGTTAATATATATATACATATATATTTTAATTTAAAGTGCCAAAACAAAACTTATAGAGTCTACTATTGAAAGCACATGTGCTACAGCAAGATTTTACTTTAAGATACCAGAAATTTAGAAAAATAAATTTTTGAAGCTTGCAAACTCCATGATTATTAAAAGATCAAAGAAAGTTAAACATAAAAAATTACAGAGGCATTGCAGAAAAGCAGAAAGTAGCTCACTTTGCTGTTTTTTCCTACAGGATTCCAAAAAAACACGAGGGAAAGAGCCTGGAAGAGAAAAAAGCGCGGGGGAGAACTCCTCCTGTGAGACGTCTGGAAACCATGGACCTATTCGATATGAGACCTCAGAGTGGACAGCCTTTTGGAGGAGAGGGACGCGCCCTGACTTTAGCTAACAAGTACTTCTGGCAGCACCTCAGGAGGAGGATATATTGTGCCGGATCAGACCCGCTTTCATGTGACAGCGTCAAACTAATGCAATTTAGGCACATGGGTATCAGCAAAATCACATGTAAAAGTTTTTAAAAGACTTTATAAATTACAAAATAAGGCATTTTTTTTGGGACATCAAATTCCAGAATTGTGTAGATTTAGCTTAGTTAAAGTAAAAAAGATACCAACAAATTAAACCTGGATTTCTTTTCACATTTAAGAAGAAACCAGAACAACAGAGAACATGATGTTTTTAAATCAAGTCTATATAGTTTTGAAAATATTTTTATTTAATTTTATTGAAACTGGCCAGGAGCCAGCATCAATCCAAAACAGAATCACTGAGCAAAAAAAAAGATTTCAATACTTAACTGCAAAGGTTTAAAAAAAAATCCAGACCTTTATATTTGTTTTGCATCAATTCAAAACAGACAATAAAAACATTCCTACGACAGGTAAAATAAAATATATTGGTTATAATTCATTAATATTTTCCATTCAATATATTTATATCACTTTGAATGATTTATTTATTGATTAAACCCCCAAAATTCCACCACTAACATGCGGTAAAAAGATGTAGCTTCCAAATATTGTTCAAGCAGATTAAGATATCCCTTTTGCTGTGGTGTGTTATATCAAATATCATTCACAAATTAACAAGATAATTATCTGATTTTAGCCTTTTAATTTGGGATTTTTTTTTATTTAATCATCATATACAAAGTATGACTAATGAGAATAAGTTTAATGATAAAATCCTGAA
Organism: Cyprinodon variegatus; assembly: GCF_000732505.1. NCBI lineage: Eukaryota > Metazoa > Chordata > Actinopteri > Cyprinodontiformes > Cyprinodontidae > Cyprinodon > Cyprinodon variegatus. The sequence goes on along the minus strand of NW_015150912.1, from coordinate 463,553 downwards.
CGGAAAAAGAAGAAATAGCAAAAGTGAATCTCTGTAGCTCCAGGTTTAAAACAAAGCTACCTAAATAAAGGTGAGTTTGGTTTCCACAACCTGACTATTTACCTTTGCTGAACACAAGAAAAAAAAGTAGTCACCTATTTTACCTATCTAGGTTGCAGCGTCAAGCAACAGGTGGGGGAGGAGGCATTGCTACATTATACTTTTATCCACAAAGACAGAAAGTTCCTCTGCAACTTCTCTGGCATCTCATTAAACAAGACTTTAAACTGTAGGAAAAACAACTTTCTGACTTGCCGGTAGAGGCTGATGCCTGCAACTTAATCATGCATCTGGTACAAAAAGGTTGCCTTCTTTAAACCTTCATTTTCTCAGGTTAATGTGCGACAACTAAACCTAAAAATTGATTGCGTCAAACACATGTTGGTGTCAGTGATAAACTGCATGGAATCACTACTCGGTCTTACTAAAATGCTATTTTAACTTCTTGAGGATTTCTTGGCCTGGTCCCTCCAGCATTTCTCTTCAGCGTGACTTTAAAATTTTTTTCTAAAACTTTGCTCTAACTCAAACCTTAAATGTGACATTGTGACATCAAATCATCGTTAAAAAATAATCAGACAAAATGGCATTGTAACAGAGACAGCTTCAAACTGCAGAAAGCAAAATATCTTTAAGATAAATATTTTAACTTGCAATTAATATTTTGTACCATCCCCCTGAGTAGAATGTGCATTTACTCATTTTGTATTATGGTAAATTATTCAAAACGTTACAAATTTTAGTAGCGTTTAGTAAAATTTTTTTTTTTTTTTAGTGCTTTTAGCCTACAGATTCAGTCCTCTGCATACTGGACAACTGGTTTTATTCCCCCAAGGCGACTTATGCTTTAAACAACCTTGGCCATTTTGTTTAATTTTTCCTCATCTGTAAGCCAGGAAAGCACAGCCCTGGCATTTTATTGTCAGAAAGCCCGAAACAAAACGCCGCAGGGCTGCGAGGAGTCCGACAGCAGTGGATCTCACTGCCTCAACAAGCACTTCATGTGTTTGTGTTTTGTTATCTCCCACACTCTGAGCTCGTACTGTCGAGACCGGCCAAAATGTGCACCTAATGCACTTTATCCTTTTATAAACACAGCTCCTACTCCTGGAGCTCTCTCTACTGCAGAGCTCGGAGCAGCCAGAACCAGGATCTCTGCACCGCTCTTTCCTCATTACAACTACAGTAATGTTAGTTCACAACTTCAACCAAAAAACAAAACAACAAAAAAACTTAAAGCAGGTATGTGGCTAAGAGTAATAATAACCCTAATTTGTTTCTAAGCAGCTGCAGCACAAAACATTTTCACTGCGGGTCCTTTTTAAACCAGCTAACACTGATTTTAAAAAGGGGTGTTGCATAAAAGCACTGAATAGGGTGAAATGAAACAGGGCTGACTGACTCCAACTGATGGGTTTCGATGTTATTTGCAGAAGGATATTTATCTACGTAAGAGAAGAGCAGTGCTTTACAGAACAGCTGCAAAAGCAGAGGCTTAAGGCATGTTTAACATTTGAGTTTTAGAGGGACCAATTTGTGTTTACTTTACACTCATTAATTCACCTAATGTATGTGTTAATTTTTCCCAGCATGCTCCCCAACAACAGATATCTTTATACCTTATAAAAATATAGAGATGTGTGAAAATATAAATTAATTTCTGACATTTTTACACCTTAGCTGGTTCTGTTTAAAACAGAAATTATCCTCAGCTGCAAGCTTGAAAAATCTGCATTATTTACACAGTGCATAATCTAAGCAGGAACCTGCATGTGTTTCTCATTCTATAATAACCATATATTATTGATCATTTATTTCGAACACTTAATAAAAAGCAAATATAAGTAAATTAATTCCATATAAGTATGTAATTCCATAATATTATATTTAAACCAGAAATGCTACTATTCAAAGTGCCACAAAAATAACATAAAATGTTGTGATGATGCAATCTGTAAAATATATTATTTCCTATTACGAGGCTGAGTCTTAAAAAAAAAAAAAAAAAAAAAAGAGTCCTGCAAAATTTAGTAGTAGTTTTCCATTTCTTATTTTGCTTTTTTTTCTCTTTTTTTTATTTTTTTATTTTTTTTTTTACTTATTTTCATTTTGGTTGCCAATGAGAAAGAGGAATTATTCAAATGTTTTCAAAGATATTAAATTTATAAATAACACTAATAACTAATGCAATTATCTGATAGTTTTTCCTATAGATTTTAAGAAGGATTACCTTAGAAAGAGGGATTCGATAACAATCCATGAAAATGTGTTTTCTGATTGCCCCAAAAGTCAACTTAACAGAATTGGTCTGGGAGAAGATTATTTGATGTCTCTAAGGAAAAGTACAGTACTTTTACTGCATCAAGTTAATTATACACGTATTTAAAACTAAAAGCAAAATGTAAAAAAATGGTCTAACTAATTTTATTTAAAAAACATAGGTAACAATTATTCCTCCCAAAGCCACAAACCCAAAACACTTAACAGTTCTGCTATCAGATGGTTATATTTGGCAAACTATAACAAGAAGGCATGGTTTGCTGCAAGAGCTTAAAAAAAAAGCTAAATCTATGTATTAACTTTTAACTATTACTATTATTATATTAGTATTAACTATTAATTTATTCAGTCAAAAAATTAAGAGGTTTAAAGGTCGTATGTAGGAGGTCAGTGAACATTTTACACATAATCGGCCAAGTACAGCTAACTGATAAAAAATAAACATCCAATTTGCTTAGGTATCTGCTAATTCAAACCTTAAAGGTAAATTAAAACAGAAATCTTATAATAGTTCTTCATTTTCCACATCATGATTGTTTTTTGTGAATGGAGATATTTGAAAGGAACAAAATGTGTCTTTCTTTTTAGTGTGTAATATCTTTCTGTCAGCAAACAATAAATCCGAGGAAGGTGGAAATTATTAGTAATTTTTTGGGGTTGGTCAAGTTCCTTGCAGAATGTGAAAGCGGGCTGATAAAATACAGGCTTTTAATTAAGTTAACTAATTACTAATGATCTTTTTGAAGCATTATCCTTTTTCTCCGAAAATGCCTGTCACCATGTTATCAGTAATATCCAATCCATTGGGTCAGGTGGCACAGCCCAAATTATAACCTTTCCAGTAATAACCACTAAAAACTGTTCAAGCAAAGCCTAAATGAACATCATAAACATACCGATCCATTGACACAAAAGCAAGACAACATCTATATAACAAAGATGCAGGTGAAACCACCAAGAAGCACTCACTATTCATAAAGACAGGATCCAATAATTCAATCTGCCAGCTATTTTCTGGGTCACAGTCAAATAGTGGAGGGCAACAATTTTCCATCAAGGAAGAAGTACAGATAATTAACAACAATAAAGAGAGTTTTACTGAAGTTAGCATCAGATTGCAAACTTGTATCCCACATTTAAGAAGTACAACAATTAGTTCTGTTAGATATCATATTCCAACTTTAACAAATACAAAGGAACCTAAATTGCCTTTGCAGAATATTAATAAGAAAGTATAGATTTACAGTTATGTGAATTTGAATCCAAGGCTTTTTAAAAGCTGACTTTGCATCAGCTTATAGTTGACCATCAGTGAAAGGGTTAATTGTTCTGTTCATTTGATTGACATAAGTGGGTGGTTAGAGAAACGGCAGGTTTCCAGTTATTAACACCTAATCCAGGATCTGCAATCATATTAAAAGCATACTCTTAAAATATTTAATATAAAATGTGAATGCAGGTGCAATGAAAGATACAAGTTTAAAGCTTCTCTATTAACTTAAGATGATCCAAGTAGTCCAAAGCCCCTGCAAAAAATAGGTCTAAGTGCTTAGCCAGGTTTTTGTTTACAGTAAAATTCAATTAAACTCAACGCATATATAGTTTGTTGACCCCAAAGGGAATAATAATATAGCAGTTTCTTTAATGAGTTATTGTAAATGTTGACGGCTGTCAGCAGGAAAGATCTCCTTCACTGGTCTGTCTTAAGCCTCTCTGTTGTATCAATGCTGTTTCAGAAAAACAGGAAGTACAGGACATTTAAAAAATGATCTAATGTGCATTTAATGCTTGTTGTGGTTTAAGTATAACCAGATTTCTAGTTGAACTCCCTTGATGAGTAATATTCTCTTGCTCTACTCCACCATCATCATTTCGCTACAGATGTTAAAACTTTACAAGGAAATGCGGTCTTGCGACCCTTAATCTTTCACATTGACTCGGAGAGGCAGGGGGTCAGTGAGAGGACATTGAGTTGGAGGGGGAATTCAATCCTTCCATTCTATCACAGGCCTGTGTGCAGTGACAGCAAGACGAGCTGGACTACTTTCCAAAATCCACACTTGTTTGGCTGGGAGCAAGGCACCGAGACCCGGGTGTATTTCAAAGGAAATGCTGAGGAAAGCGTTTTTTTGCAGCAGCGCCGCTGCACTTGACACGGTGTGCTTCCCTGCTGCTGTGTCTTTGCACTGTTCTGACCCAAGTCAATATCCCTCCATACCAATATTTGTCATCTGTTGGGGCCAAAATGGCTCGCAGCCCATTTGATTCCACGGACATAGGAGAATTCTCCCTCGTCTTGATTTATTGTACCTCTCCAGCATACTGATGATATTTTCTCATCATCCCTATTTGTGAATCTGCAGAGCTGCATGAGACAGAGGATTTAAAAGACAGGAGGTAGGTAAAAAGCAGTAGGTGCCTGCATGGTGGGGATGTGACAACCTGCCACTAAAGCCAAAAAACCAATGCCCCTCCAATGCCTATAAACTGGAAGTGAAACAGCAAGAATGGGAGAGCATTTCTGTTTTAGCATGCCAGATGCTATAACGCACCACTGCCTGGCAGTGAGGACACAGGAGACCAAAAAAGAGAAAAGGGCAGGCCTACAATAAAGAGGAAATGAAAAAGAGAATAGGGGATTTTGTTGCAGTGATGGAAGCAGCCACATCTGATGCTTGTATCTGTTCCATGAAGTTCAGAGTCGATCTGTAGACAAAAAAAATCTGGCAGCGTGTGGGTCAGGGGACAGGGCTGAGTCTAGTGTTGGGGGTGGGGTTGAACTGCTGGAGGGAGTGATCTTTTTTTTCCAGCGGGGTGAAAGGCGGATGGTCATGTGTGCAGAGCTCATGACAAAAGGCCCTTTTATGTGCAGCGTATGCAGATAGAGGAGGCTTCTTTGTGCACAGATGGAAATCCCATGCCTGGGTCTGCCTGCGGTGCAGAAAGAAGGGAGGGTGGAGAGGAGAGAAGGGTACTGGTAAAGGGAGGAGAGGGGAGGGAGGAGTGTCTCTGGCACTGAGTGCCATCACTGTGTCTGGTGGGGGATGGGGAACAGAAAGGGAGAACCAAGTCCTACCTGGTTAAGCTGGGAGGATGGGCTTCCATCCTTGCTAAAAGGATACAGAACTGTGCAACCCGATAGCAGAATAGAAAACAGTGTCATCTAACTTCCTGTAACAAGTGGATTGGAGGTATTATATTATAGGCAAGTAGTCATGGGTGATCAATTGTGACAGGTTTGGCAAACATGGTTTGTAGTGTGCAATGCAAGGTTCTGTCAGGTATGAAAAAGTTTGTTATCGTCCAAAGGTAAAGGAGTATATGCACACGTTTTAGGCACCACCATATCACTGCTGATTTACACCAGACCAGCAGCAAAAGAGCCATAGCTCTGAAGACTGAACATGGCCATGTTAGAGGTTTTATGGTTTTTTAATATAAAAAAAAACTCTGAACAATTACTATAACATTTTTAAAAAATGCAAACAATTAAACTATTACTTTATTATTATGTGCAGCATTTAGTCTTTTTGACACC
>NW_015150912.1:454892-456922 GCF_000732505.1 Cyprinodon variegatus | reverse complement strand
CTTCCAACTCCTGTTCTTTCCGTCTCGCCATACCCACACAATTCTCCACAACAACTGATTTTTTTCCTGCCACACCCGGGTACGCTGCTTCGCTTCTTCTTCTTCTTGTTTACTGCTGGTGGTTGGCTTTGGTCGCAGTACCGCCACCTTCTGCTCTGGAGTGTAATCGCTTCGCCTATGTGAAAAAGGAGCAGCGCATGAACTGAAACGCAACACACGCGAACCGAACCGAGACAGTCGAACCGAACAGTTCGGACAGTTTTCATAAACCGTTCGATCCCCTATTTTAAAATATAAAAACTTAATTTAAGAGTGTTTATTCAAGAGCAACTCTGCAAATTAACAAAGATCTTGAAAAAGTACACTATGTTACATTATTTTCCATGTGAATCCCAAATTGTCCATTCTTCTTAGCCTTTTATAATAAAGTGCTTTAAACCAGTCCTACCTGTCTGTTCCATGCTGGTTCTGATCCTGATCTTTGAAAAAGTAGGCAGGGAAAGCAGAAGACAGCATTAGCCTCGCTACATGCAGTTAGTCAAGCCTTGTAGCGAAACCATGTCCTGCTAAATGACTTTTCTCCCACTCCAATGAGTCTCCAAGTCCCACGACTCGACCTGTTAAGCACCCGCAAAATGCCTGCGCTGTGGAGGAAGGTGGTGAGAAAATACACTTCCTGTCACCTCAGGTCACAGCTTTGCTGCGCCCCGAGCTCTCCTACACTTTGTATTGCAGAGAAGCTACTGCGCATGTCCAAGTTTTAACAAGTGTCAACTTTGTGAGTTCGAATTCATGGGCTGTGTTTTCCAAGGATGCGGTCTTCCTGGAATGGGTCCTTCTTAGTCCATGAAAATAAAGAGACTGGGGCCATTTTTCAATTAACAAGAAAACAAGTTCGGGAGCACGGAATATGATTATGGGTCAATAGGAACAGAAGCATACCTCACAGACATTTTAAATACCTTGCTGGACCAATCCGTAGTGCCAGCATGCTTCAAGTCTGCCACCATCATTCCGGTCCCTCAGGTCACCTCACTCAATGATTACCGGCCTGTCGCACTGATTCCATTCATGATGAAGTGGTTTGAAAGGCTTACTAAAAAATACATCGTCTCCAGTCTGCCGCCAACACTCAACCCATTTCAGTTCGCCTACAGTTGGAACCGCTCCACTGAGGACGCCATCTCTGCTGCTCTCCATCTGAGCCTGGCACAACTTGAAGAGAAGAATAACTACGTATGGATGCTGTTCCTGGACTTCAGTTCAGCTTTCAACACTATCATCCCACAGCATCTGATGGGCAAACTGGAACAGCTGGGCTTCAATAAGCCCCTCTGAAATTGGCTGCTAGACTTCCTCATGAACAGACCTTAATCAGTCCAGGTTGGACAGAGAATCTCTGATGTCATCAGTCTAAGCACAGGCTCCCCTCAGGGCTACACCATGAGCCCCCTGCTGTTCACCCTGATGACACATGACTGCGTCCCCAGGTTCACCACCAATCACATGGTGAAGTTTGCAGACGACACCACGGTGGTGGGCCTCATCGGAGACGACAACGACCTGAACTACAGAGAGGAGGTGGAACAGCTGGTGGACTAGTGCAAAGATAACCTGATCCTGAACATGGAGAGGACGAAGGGGATCATCGTCGACTGCAGGAAGAACCGGCCTAACCACACAGCTCATCAACAGCTCAGCAATAGAGATGAGAACAGCAGAGAAGATCATCGTGACTCCTCTTCCCTCCATCAAGACATTTCATCCCAGCGCTGCATGTCCCCAGCCCGTAACATCATCAATGACCCCTCACACCCCCACCATGGACTGTTCGCCCTCTGGGAAGAGGCTTTGCAGCATTTGATGCAGGTCCAGATTTCAAAACAGCTTCTTCCCCACCGCCACAACAGCTGAACTAAATCATGTCACAGACTCTGCATCACACTAACAACACCAAACTAAAACACTACATATTTGCACCATATATATTTAATGCTCTGAACTTCCATATGAATACTCTTTTTGCAGAA
>NW_015150912.1:451679-453643 GCF_000732505.1 Cyprinodon variegatus | reverse complement strand
GTGGTGACAATGGGTAGCTCAGAGACATAGTCTCTCCAGTGTGTCCTGGGCCTTTCACAAGGCCTCCTCCCAATAGGACAAGCCTGGAACACCTCACGAGAGAGCAGTATATGCACAAGTCACCTCAACTGCCTCATTTTGATGTGGAGTAGCAGCGACTCTTCTCTGAGCTCCTCCCAGGTAACCGAGCTCTTCATCTAATGTAAAAGGGTGTGCCCAGCCACGCTGCGAAGGAAACTAATTTCAGCTGCTTTTGGTCAAAACCCAGCAATAACGACCATAGGTGAGGTTGGGAACGTAGATTGGTCAGTAAACCAAGAACTTTGAACCCTGGCTTAGCTCCCTCTTCACCATGACAGTCCAATACAACAACCACATCACTGCTGATGCCGCACTGATCCTTCTATCCGTCTCACGCTCCATTCGTCCCACACTTGTGAACATGACCCCCGGGTACTTGAACTCATCCACTTGAGACAAGGACTCTGCACTGACCTGAAGAGGGGAGTACACCTTTTTCCGGTAGAGAACCATGGCCTCGGATTTGGAGGTGCTGATCCTCATCCTGGTCACTTTACACTCGGCTGCAAACTGCCCCAGTGCACGCTAAAGGTCCTGGTTTGATGAGACTAACAAGACAACATCATCTGCAAAGAACAGAGATGATATCCTGAGGTTTCCAAACCGGACACCTCCTGGCTGCACCTAGAATTTCTGTCCATAAATATAATGAACTGGTGACAAAGGGCAGCCCTCATGAAGACCAATATGCACCCCGAACAGGCCTGACTTACGGCTGGAAATGTGAACCAAGCTCCTACAGAGAACGGACAGCCCCTAACAAAGGGCCCCAAACCGCATACTCCCGGAGCATCCCACACAGGGCACCATGAGAGACACAGTCACGCCTTCTCCAGAACCACAAAACACATGTGAACTGGTTGAGTGAACTCCCGCAAACCTCGAAAACCTGATGAAGGGTATAGATCTGGCTCAGTATTCCATGACCTGACAGAGGTTTGACTATTGGCTGGATCTTCCTCTCGAGCATCCTGGAGTAGACCTTACCAGGAAGGCTGTGGAATGTGATCCCTCTGTAATCGGAGCACACCGTACTAGGGAGGTGCTGGCCTAGTGGGTTAGAGCAGAGTGCTTTTTCAGTTTATTTATATAGTTTCAGTTTATTTAGATTGCACCAATTCACAGCACATGTCATCTCAAGGCACTTTACAGTTCAACCAGATCATACAGTCAAATTAATTTAAAGTTTTCTATCTAAGGAAAACCAGTTGATTGCATCAAGGCATGGACTCGAAGGCAGTCCCTAACACTAAGCATGCTTGTAGCGACAGTGGAGAGGAAAAACTCTCTTTTAAAAGGGAGAAACCTCCAGCAGAACCAGGCTCAGTGTTAGTGGCCATCTGCCGAGGCCGACTGGGGTTTAAGGAGACAGTAGAAATAGAAAAAGAAGCAAATATACAAAAGGCAACTGTCAACCAGCTGGACAAGCGGCCGCGTCCAGAAAACACTAAGCAAGGCAGACGAGCTCCGAGCCAGCCCCTAAAGTGTGAAGAGAGCACTTCCAGCCAGCCACAGTCAGAGAAACAGAACTACTCTGAGAAACAGGCAGATCTCCAACATCTAATACGATACAGACTAGACATCAAACCCACATCTATGATCTCCAACGCCTGCTAGAGCTACGGTCACAAAATGCAATAAATCCAGTAATAACTGGCGGAGGAGGAGATGTCATAAATGACCCCTCACACCTGCACCATGGACTGTTCTCCCTGCTGCCCTCTGGGAAGAGGCTTCAAAGCATTGGATACAGGTCCAGCGGATTCCACAACAGTTTCTTCCCCACTGCCATTAGACTGCTGAATGTTTTGTAAAATGGGTTATCTTATTTTATTTTATTATATTTATTATATTTCATCATTGTATTTATATATATATATATA
>NW_015150912.1:449753-450842 GCF_000732505.1 Cyprinodon variegatus | reverse complement strand
GCAGCGGGGTGGAGCGCTGATGGAGTATATGGGATTTTGGGGTTAGTAAAGTAATTTGTTCCACAGGAGAGGAGCCTGATAACTAAAATATCTGCCCTCCCCTTCTACTTTTAGAAATTCTAGGAACCACTAGTAAACCTGCAGATTGAGAGTGAAGTGCTCTTTTAGGAACATAAGGAAATATCATATCTCCGATATAAGATGGAGCTTGGCCATTCAAGGCTTTATATGTGAAAAGGAGGATTTTCATTCTATTCTGGATTTAACAGGAAGCCAATGAAGATAATTAATTTTCATCAGAACTGAGGCTTCAGTTTTTTGGAACAGAGCTTGTGCTCTTAGAAGTACCCAGTTTGATCCCCACAGCCTCCACTCTGGGTCTCTGAGCAAGACCCTTAACCCAAAACTGTTTGTTGCACAATGGCAGCGCACTGCTTTCCAAGGGATTGGGGATGCCACTGTGACAGGCATCAGAGAACTTACAGCTACAGCTACGAATGCCCATATCGACAATGGAAGAGAAGAACATGGACGCCTCCAACCTCCCTTGGGATATGAGAGAAACTCGTTCAGAGATGGGAGTTAAAGACCATGTTCCCAACAGACCCTCACAACACGCTACGAGGAATACCAGGTCTGATCGGCTTCCTCCCCTGTGCCCAAACATGGTGTTTGTTATAGGCAACCTGTGATTAGCACAGAAGTCTAACAACAGAGCACAGCTCGGGTTCAGATCTGGGAGGCCGTTCCTCCCAATCACCCCTGTCCAGGTCTTACAGTCACTGCCCACCCCCACCACCCAGTCCTATCTGCACCTGACCCCTATGGATCGCTCTGTGGGTGCTGGGTCCACAGGAGGGCAGGCCCACATCGTCCATTCAAGGCACCCACATGCAAGCCCCAACCCCAGACCTGGCACCAGAGTGGCTGCTCCATAACTTGCATCCATAGAACCATTTACCATATACAGTTACATAATGCCTTAAAGGAATAGTAAACCCAAAACATGATTAGCCTTCATTTTCTACTCACCCCCATGCTAAACAACACTCTGGAGTACTTTTTTGATATCTCAAATGCATCTGGAGA
>NW_015150912.1:436209-448588 GCF_000732505.1 Cyprinodon variegatus | reverse complement strand
CAGTGAGAGCTGTAGATCACGCCCTGATGAAGCCAACAGAACCACATCATCTGTGAATAACAGAGATGCAATCCTAAGTCCACCAAGACAGATCCCATCAACACCTTGGCTGCACCTAGAAATTCTGTCCATAAAAGTTAGGAACAGAATCGGTGACAAAGGGCAACCTTGGCGGAGTCCAACCCTAAACGGAAACGAGTCCGACTTATTGCCAGCAATGCAGATCAGGTTTTGACACCGGTCATACACAGACCTATCGGCCCCTATTGAAGGACCCGGGACTCTATACTGCCGGAGTAACCCCCACAGGACCCCCCGAGGGACACAGTTGAATGCCTTCTCCAGATTTACAAAACACATGTAGACTAGTTGGGCAAACTCCAATGCACCCTCCAGGAACCTGATGAGGGTATAGAGCTGATCCAGTGTTCCACAGCCAGGACAAAAACCACACTGTTCCTCCGAGATTCGACTATCCAACGACCCTGCTTTCCAGAACCCCGGAATAGACCTTACCTCTGTAGTTGGAACACACCCTCCAGTCCCCTTATTTAAATAGAGGGACTACCACCCCAGTCAGCCTTCTTTTTTTGCCTTGTTAGTGAGTCCTCTGACACAGATTCTCATTTGGATCTTGGATTCCCTTCTTGTCTAGCCTTTCTGCATAGTGGACCTCTTCTCTGTGCATGACCTCCATACTGATTGCAACTTCCCTGCTAGCTTTAACTCTGTCTAAGACTACCAAGATCCATATAGGTCAATCGGTGATTACTGGGTTCAATTATCCTCCTAGCTTATGTGAAGTGATTCTAGTAATGGTCAGTCTTTGATCCTGCATCACCAACTTTTGAAAAACCTGTTACATCACAACACCTTTGCAATTAATACTTGGGTCACCTGAAGTTTGGGTCACCAGATTCTGTCTGGGCATTACAAGCAGCCATGAACAGAAAATAGACACGTGTAACAGTGCTGAACAATGTCAAAAGTGGCCAGCCTACCAGAATTACTATACAAAAATTCTAATAACTCATGCAGATAGTTTCAAAAGAACCCAGTAATATCCTAAAGCACTAACAGCCTTACAAGATTAAAGTTGCATTATTGTGTACAATCTACTATTTTTTCCTGCTCTTTATCTTTATACTTCTACCATTTTTTTTTTTTTGCCAAGGCACACAATTAGGGCTAAATGACCTTTGAAACGACCTACAACAGTAAATTCCAAATTAATCTGAGTTTAAACTATAATTCTGTGCTTTTAAATACAATTTGCAAACTGTCTATACCATGAAAGAATTCCTTGCTTTTTGTCATTTGTTTAAGAAAATGAAACTCAAGCATTTAAGTCCTTTTTTTCTTGAAATTTGATCATTATGGTTAATAGACAATTAAAACCCAAACCAAGAATCTAAGGAAATCCGAACATCATATGATTAAATGTGATAAGATGCAAAGTTTCTATGCACTCAGTACTTAAATGAGCTTCCATTTGAATGAATTACAGCATCAACGTGTCATGTGTTTGAGGCAATAAGCCGTGGCTCTGCTGAAGTGTAATAGAAGCCTAAGTTAAACAGCGGCCTTTGCTTCATCTGCATTGTTTTGTCGGGTGTCTCGCTCAAGAAATCCCACACACTTTCTATATAGAGGTTCAAGTCAGGCAAGTTTGTGGCCAATCAAGCAAAGAAACAATATGATCGCGAAACAAGTTTTTAGAACTTTTGGCTTTGGCAGAGTGCTAACATAGTAAGACTTGCTGAAAAATGAAACCTCCATCCCAATAAACTGGGAATCTACAATCTTTAAAACACAAAGAGCTATTTCACCATGAGTCTAGTTAAATAAAGGTAGGAGTGCTGCAATTACTTTTAATAAAGCATAGCATATTATTTTTGTTAAATATCTTTAGGAAATCTCTTATTCCTGGTTCACAAGATGGCAACTTTTTTAAATTGTAAGGTGATTTTCAAAGCTCAACACCTTGATACATGATGATAAAAGAAATCCCAGATGTAATAGGATTGGCCATACGGTTTGTGGTGTACAGCTACACAGTAGGTAAAATACAACACACACAAACAGATTTTTTAAAAGAAAATTCATATGTCAGGTCTCATAAAATGCTTTTGAGATCAAATGTGGATGTAGAGTAAATGATGTGGCCAACAGCAATGAAGATACTTTATGGNCTCATCTAAACATCCCTCACTTAACAATAAAAGTTAACAATAACTCTCAACTCCCAATAACAGATGATACTCAGCCTCAGCAATGAAGGAAATAATGTCTGTTCTGTAGGCTATTGGAAAAAATTAATTAACAAATGAGCTAATTAACAAAAAAATACCTCTTGTGTAGCAAAAATTATTCAAAATGCATCAAAAACGAACAAACATATCAATAGACTATCTTTACTTTCAGAGTCCAGGTGGCTTTTCAGATCCCTTGCACCTCCATTGGACACCGAGACATATGTGCACAAGGCCTCCCATTTGTCTCGACCTGCTCTGAAAGCGGGGAAACTCTTTTGTAAATCTTTGGCAAACACATATTTGTGCTTTTGCATGTTTCTGGCGTACTGACAGCCATGCAATCTATATTCTGATTAAGAACAGGGCTGCCGGCACTGACGCGGCTCGGGGATTACAGTATGTCACACGCAGCGTCGTGCGCAGTGCCCTAGCGCCTGTAAATTTAATGCTCCAATGAAGGTAATTTAAAAAATCAGGACATTTCCTTACTTTCTAAAAAAAACCCGGGACGCCCGGGACAGGACGTGAAATACGGACATGTCCTGGGAAATACGGACATTTGGTCACCCTACTTTATGGACTATTTTTTTTTCTTTTTTTAACAGTTAAAAAAAAATACAAAAAGAAAAGGCTTCAGTTATAGGAGTAAAGAGAGCTTTAGCAGAGGCTCTATTTGTTAAACTGGTGAGTCATTGTGGTTTTCTTTCTTCTGATTGGCTACAGGTCACATTTAAATACTGCATCCTTGTCTGTCCTTGGATAACACCACACACACCAGGATATTGGGCCAAGACAATCCCCAACATTTTGAATTTCCGAAATCCCTCCTAAAACACAAATGATGGCAGGGATATCTTAAGATAATCTTAAGGGGCATTGTGACTATAAGGACATCCTTATGGTTGTCGGAAGGGGCAGACTAGGGACAAAAATTTGGCTAATTATCTTTCTGTGTGAACCAGCCTTTAAATACTTCTGATGTCTCTGGTTTAAAGTGGCTTAACTTAAAAGTGTTTTTTTTGCAGGATTTTCTATATTTGTTTGAATGATTCTCTGTAATTTTTATAGTAATAAACAATGAGAATTAGTCTTTTTTTAATCTTTAATCCACAAATAAAGACTTGACATCTTTTTTTAACAATTTCCAAGATTTTAGAGTTGCAATTTTCATGTCTCTAATTTCATTAACTTTTTTCAGTATTTTTATTGAAGATTCATATAGCCCGATGTTCTAAGCAGTGCAGTTGGTCAGACCTCAAGTTTTTTCATGAGTGAGGAATGTTTTGGTGACATCTCTTTAAAAGAGGGCTGAAACCTACAGCTGTGAGAGCCCTCTCAGGTCCACTTTCAAACTTATTTTTCAGCTTTTTGAAAAGATCTTTAGAGACACTCTCATCAGCTTCCAAATTTCCCAGCATGCAATGTTGCAAGAGGCTGCTTTGTTCCCTAAGTTAACTGAAAAGTTACCCTCCTGGGCCTGACAAAAAGCTCAGGAACACTCAAGCAGGTTTTTAGACTGTATATTTTGTTTGTGTGAGATATCACTGTTGGATTTTTACTGGAAAATTTCAATCGCCTTTTGCTGTTAACTAATGTTGCGTATTTATTAAAGAATCTTTGAAAGCTTTAACAGCATTCCAGTTTTTTGTTTTTTTTTAAAGAAAACAAAAAAATGTCCTTACCATGATGCCTCATGAATTAAATGTGATCCTCTTTCTTCCTCTATCCGGAATCTCAAGTTAAATCACTGGAATTAAAGACATATTCAACAAATGTGTGATCAAAGTCACTTAATAGCTTGAAATGGGAGCTATTTTCTGTGATGAACAACTAAATTATACTTAAGCCTAATGCCATGGAAACAGCTCAGAGCCTTTTTTGCTTCAAAGTGAATCCTTTGGTGGCACTGGCTGATGTGCAAAAGACAATGAAGGCTGCCTGCAGCATCTGGTGGACACCTTCAAGACTGCACGTCTTTGAGAAGTGCAGGAGAAAGTTTAAAAGCGTAAGATCCTGAAAAAAAAAATATATATATAATCACACCTGGAGCTATGTATGGTATTTCACCTATGCTCTCAGTAGTGAAAGCAAAAAACACGTTATTACGACTAGTATTCAAAAACGGTAATCTGTCCTCTGCAAGTTCTTCATGGGCTACAACTAACTAAAATGTCTGTTAGTTATAAAGTCAACAACACAGAGGGAGCAAAGTACGAGTGAGCTTTGCTTTTTAGTTTTTTCCTAAATGGTTTTAACTGAGTCACAAAAATCCTTGTCTAGTTGTAAGGAACACTTGGTTTGAAAAAGCACTGAGGAAGCCTGTCATTCATTCGCTATCTTTTATATACTGGTATTTTGGTTAGTTGGTGAAAATTTAAACTGAGGAAGAGGGAAAGAAAATATATAAATGGCTTCTAACTTCTGGAAGACTCTTTGAGCTGCTATGAATGCAAAACAGTAAGGTGACAACACAACTGCAAATTTTAAAGGGGGATTTGACCATTTTTACTTAATAATGTCAAACACTTTGAATGGCCTAAACTAAACTGGATTATTTTATAACACTTTTGACATCATTAACTTGATTTGTCAAGAGACCACAGGTGTGAATTAACTAAAACCTATAATTTAGTACTGCAGTTGAAACACTGATATCAATGCTGTAAATTCTCCCTTTTAAAACGTAAGGGTTCAAAAGTTTGGGGCAAATTATGGCAGCTAGGTAACATTTTCCCACGTCACCTATCTTTTTTTAATCACAATTTAACATGGAGACTGTTGATATTTGAAGAAGAAAAGTGTATTTATTGATGAACAACTTTTTCTGAAGCAGCAACCAGAGCCTTCCAGTTTTAAGGGGGTCCTACATGGAACCATATGGCAACAACCATAATGGTCTGCTTAGAAAGAAAATCTGTTATCTAGCTCTGGGACATCGATTCCCAGAGCTACATTGGCCAAACAGGACACACACACACACAAACACACACTACAAAAAAGGAAAAAGGACATGCTATCATAATCAATACTTAAGCCTTTAAACATTTACTGGTTGGCAAAATTGTGGAGTATATTCAAGGATGCAGACCTTTTCTACTCTAAAAGGTGTCTTCAAAATAAATTGCATTTTTAGCAACTAATAGTTAATTTTGAATAGCAACCCAATGTGATACACTATCTCCTTCTTGGTGGGATCTCTATCTGAGTGGGGCACTCTTCCTGCTTCTGATTAGGGCATAGGCCTATCTAGCTCCTCTACCTAGATGCTTTCTTATCTTATCGGTTCATAAAATCTTAAAAAAATGTACGCTATAACTTTCTTTACTTATAAATCACCTTTGTTTTTTTTCAGGTGAGAGGGCTTTCTTACATGGGTCGTGTCTCTGGGCTCACAAAGTATGTTCTAATTGTGGAGAATAGTTTCTTTTAGCCTAACATGTGTTTTCTTTTACTTGCAGAAAAAATAAGTAATGGTGGTCTTGGAGCCCTATTAACAATTTTCAACAAGATGTATAATGCTTCAATGATCAGATCTTATAATCTTGGCAATTCCCAGAGATCTGTGTCCCTATGAACCAAGTTTTACTTACTATCTCTTTTTCAGCCCTTATTGCATGAGGAAAAGAAACAATAACATTAGGATAAGAGAGATTTATGTATGATGATAATCTCCATATATCACAGCCTCCCTCTTAAAACACTCTCCTTATCGCCCTATATTTGTCATTTTACAGATTGAAGATAAGAAAAATTCTTAGAACTGCTTATATTATCACTTGCTTAACTTTCTTCAAGCAGTAGTTTCAACCAGGCAATACAACTAACACATATTACTATATAACTGTTTTTGACTAACCTATTTAAAGTCTTAGAAAACATAACATATTTGTGTTAAATATTGCTAATATTTATAATATTTTTTATTAATGATAAGAATTTCTGTATAATTAGACAGTTCTACACCCTGACAGATGAAGATCACTCTAGACGTTCAAGCCCAAACACCATTCTAATCAAACACAATTCTAATCCCACACTCAACACATGATTGTTTTAAAGGCCACAAGGGCAAAGGGTAGAGCTCCCCTAACTGTTAGGGTGAAGTCTGATCCATTTTACAGTCACTTGGGTACAGGCCTGATTGCTAAAGATCAGGGAAAGTAATCCCTGGAGTCGGGCCACTAAACCAGCTCTGCCCCTGTAACCATGGCAGCAGACAGGTAGTGTCTGGGTCACAGGGCAAACATGACCGCTGCACAGAAATGACTTTATTGGTCTAAGACTAACCTGTGATAAATATTCATTTTTACATTCATTGAAGCAAATATATAGATCAGGAATCTCTAACCTGAATCATCCTTAAGTTACTTTTACACAATGAAAGAACTGGAGAGCAAAAAGTGTTTAGTAACATGATAATAAACAATTTTGTATCATTCCATGCACATGCATATTAAGTGCATGTATCATGATTGCCATTTTCTGGCCCTGGTGAGGCTCCGGCTACAAGAACAGCCTTTTAGAGACAAAAACACTTGCATATGTTCACACTGTTCCAACTGTATCCAACAGCAACCCTGTTTCTGTTTTTTGTTTTCACTAGTGAAGTTATGTAGATTGACGGGTTGATTTTATTCTACAATTCAAAAAGCCTTTTTTTTCTTTTGGTGCCTGACCTCCTGTTTGGCTTGTGAAATTCAAGGGCTCGATGCGGAGCAGCATCTGACCAAAGCTTCTTCTTGAGGAATCACTTTGGTGATCCTCACACCCTAGGTGTGTTTCTCCGCACTGCAGCGTGGCTAATGTAACTATACAAATTTATTTTAATGTTCCTAGTGGTGTCCCCACCGCACACACATGGCGGCCACACAATATTTGAGTGAGCCCGGCTTGGTTTTCAGTGGAAGTAGAGTCAAAAGATTGCTTTTTTTATGGATAAGTCATCAAACCCCATCCAAAAATAGAGCCAGCTGTGCTGTATGAGTAGAATCAATGCACCCTGAAGGCAGAACCAGGAGCACCTGTCTGATGCATCCTGTTCGACAGCGTCTGTAGACACTTCTCACAACATCTGAGCAAGTGTTTGGACCTAATTGGACAACAGCAACTGCAGACACAATCTCTGTTTTATTTCTATGTTCCTTAAAGTGCTGCTGTAGTTATTTCCCGCAGGTCGGTGCTAACACTGAGTGCAAGTAACAGAGATCTCTTTCCCCAAGTTTTCATCATATCCCTCTAATGACAGACAGTAGAGAAGCGAAAAGGTTTGATTGGCAACTAACTGAAAAATAACATTTGCTCTCAGTGGGGGGGCAGGAAACTTAAAGATTCAAGGCATCTGATTTTTTAAAAACTATGAAGTTTTTGCTGACTAAAAAATGTAATTTGTACTTTTTCTCCTAATGACCGTTTGGAGAGCGACTGCTAAGGGCCCGGAGAGCATCAGTGACTGGCGAACAACAGGTTGTAGATTATACATTGCAATTGGCTGGAACACCTAGCTAAAGAGGGCTCATTATAGGTTAAACACCGCAGACACCTTATTCTATCAGCCTGACAGTCAAATATGAAAGGTAGGTATTTAAACATTTAGATATCTCCTAAATATATGGTCTATGAAACAAATAGATACATCTTTAAACTCTGTCAGAATTCTTCATAGTGCTTTTAAACTTGATATTGAATCGTTATTTCTCACCTTGACATGTAAAGTTATGACAAAACCAAAACTAGACCTAAATAGTATTTAATATCTTATTAATATTTGAGGGACATGTTTTTTTTATATTTTTTTTCAAGTTGCCTTAAGTCATTTTAAGTGAATATATTTTCTTTTTTAGCTTTTTATTTATTGCTATGGTCCCTATGTATAACAATGAGAAAAAAGAATATAAATTCAAAGAAAAGAGCTAAACTTCCTTTCCAGTTTTTAAGTTCTGTTTCCTCTTTGTTTAAAAATGACCTTTTGTTGAACGTTAATGTCTGCCATACATCAATCATTGTCTTATGCTATAAAAACTTGTCCAAATTACATGTGGTTTGCTGATTCTAGACGGGTGAAAAAGTGTCTAGTTTTAAAATAATTTCCTTTGAGTAAACACCCTGTAGGTCTATGTTAATGTATTGCATACTATAGAC
The DNA here is from genome assembly GCF_000732505.1 of Cyprinodon variegatus. NCBI lineage: Eukaryota > Metazoa > Chordata > Actinopteri > Cyprinodontiformes > Cyprinodontidae > Cyprinodon > Cyprinodon variegatus. Next base: position 440,195 of record NW_015150912.1, on the reverse strand, counting down.
AACGAGAATGTTGTTTCAGGATCTTTCTGCTAGTGATAAAGTTGATTGCTGTAGATTCCAGGATTGTTCCAACTCTTAATGTCTTTTATGTTCTATGACAGTCAAGGTCAAATGATTTGCACTCCCTCCTGAGTCAATAAGGTGCTAATCCACAACAAAATATTTTCGGGGATAGATGCTAACCTTAAGGTTCAGGAAAAAGCCCAATGTCGGTTTACCAAATGAAAATATGCTAATTTCACCTCACTGAAAATTCATATCGGATTCAAAATAAATAAACAAATTTTTGTTTTCAAAAATTACAACATCTTAACACAATAGCACTTGTATAACACAATTGTTATACTAGTGTAACTAAAGAGCAGAATAACAAAAATGCAGGTAGTCCTTTCACTCTTTTATCATTTTATACCTATGTAACCGTGGGTTGAAATTAGAGATATGAACCATGGATTTTTTGCAAAAGACTGAAAAAAAAAAAAATCTATTAGAGTTTATTTATATGACAAAAATACATTTTTCTGAAAATAAGCTCTTCTTTATCTGAAAATTTGAAAGCCAGTAGAGAGGCATTGTCTCCCTGGTTAAAAGGGATTTTCTTATTCTGTCAATTATTTGCAGGAAGAGCTATGGTTAAATTACTTCAACAAATAAGACTTACCTGCAGACGTTCTAGTAGAGTTATTGGTTTGGTAAGGGGTCATATCATACATCAATATATAAATACATTTCATAGTTTAATAAAGAGCATTTTCTTCATTCATAAATATGCTTATTTCCAAAGAACATTAATATCATATGCTAAATTTGCAGTGACAAATTAAAGTATAAAAGGTTAGGTATTAATAAGGGTAATCAAATAGATGTGGGGCAAACAATTCTAGAGCTACAAGTATCACTTTAAAATCCACTGTTAAATGTATGATTCTATGTATAAAAAGTCAAAATACAAACAAGTTTGGCAAAAATAACATACATACACTTATTTTCAAATGAAATGAGTAACATTATATCACTTTTAATTTTTCTACTCTGGTTTATCATTCAGCTGAATTTTGTTCCATGGCAGTTTAACAGTGTGGGTGGATGTAAAGCATATTTTCTTAAAAATAGAGCGACTATCTGAGAACACGTGTATCAGAGACCCTGTAGTGTACCACTATAGAGCTTCAGATTTAATTGAGTTTATATCAACAAAGCAGAATTGCCCAGTTATTTTTTTTTTTTCTTCTAGCAAAAATGCCCCCCCCCCAAAAAAAATGGTCAGATCGCCCTTTTTGAGAGAAGCACATGATCTCCTCCTGGCCTTTTCAGCTCTCCCTTTCTCTTTTCAGTTGCTATGAGACACTCAAGCTGAAGCCAAGGCTTCCACAATTCATTACCAGACTAACAAAAGCCGAAGCGCTGGACAAAGCATGGCAGAGCACCGCAAACCAGCTCCCACTTAACACACACATCACACCTCTTAGGGCTCTGCTGACATACAAATACACAATTCAGGGCAACTTCTTCACTGATTTTTCTTTTCATTTTACAGTGCCAGGTTCATGGATTGAGAACATCCACAAGAAGTCAACCGGTTAAAGATTCCCAGGAATCTATATACCGGTATATCTGGCTTTGTACATATGTACAATGGATTCAAAATCTGTAATAGCTATACCCAATCGTGGTAAAACACACAGCCTTTAGATGTGCCAGAGGCTCAATTGGCTCCAAAGCAACCCCAGAGTAGCATCACCTGTCTCTGGCTTTCCACCAGCTCTGCTTCACCAAATCATGAAACATCTCTTTTCTCGACAGCCAATCAGATCTCAATCTCTGGTTGTTCTCAAGCAAAGAACGGAAGGGGAAGGCCAATGAATGATGGCCCTCCTCCTACCCCCCTTATATTCTACACACACGACAATCAGCATTTGAGAAATGCCAACAGACGGGTAATCAGTCATTGTAATTAGGCTCACTGCCGTTCCCTAGCCTTCGTATTTCAGGCCGAAAGATGACAATGTAGGGAGAGACCCCCAGCTGCCGCCTGCCACAACCCTCCACTGGCTTGGCCCAAGCCCAAGAAATGGCCACTCCTTTTCTGCTCCCTGCAATGAGGAGGGGGGCTGCAAAATTATAAGGGGAGCCTGCTGGCTGACTACATAATTACTCCCCCCCCACTCCAGTCCCACTGCTTTTTTCCCTTTCAGGGCACGGTTAGAGTTTCTTTCTTCAAACTGCACAAAAACAGAAGCGTAGCCTCTAAAGAAAAGCTCTTAAAAAATGACTTGTGTGGTTGTAATCTGAAAATTTTAAACATTACAAATGGGTTCATATTAGTTTTCCCTCATGAGTTACAATAAATTTTATTAGAACAAACAATTAATACACATTCTGTGTTTTTTTTGTTTTTTTTTTCCAGTCGTAGGTTTAACCGATCCTCTGATCTCTAAAGAGTTAACAGCTAAAAAGGAAATGATCACAATAATTAGCAGTTGTTTATTTAATTTGCTTACAGACCGAGGTCCAGATTCTGAAAGTGGCTCAGCCTGTCATAGAGAACCTGAAGTTTTCTTGGCAGGGAACCGGAGAACTTCAAGTTCAGCCAAAATAGACAAAAAAGCAAAATGGAGAAACATGCCAAATTGCCAGGGCAATTCAGCACAGAGGCTCATTTTTCCAAAATGATTCATGCTGGAAAGAAACAGCATTACCCTGTCCTCAGATGAACTCGATGCGCTCTCCGTCAGTTTCAACATGGAAGCCATGTAGAGAGGCGGCAGAGGGAGTACTGGAACACGCTCGCTTTCACGAGCAAGTGTGTGTGCACATATGACCATTATCACGCATTATCACACACAGCAGAATTAGGTAATGTTTCTAAAAGCCCCAAATACCCACACAAACACGCACAAACAGCTTCTACTGTAAAAACATCAAACCAAACCAAACACAATGGTTCCTTACACTGTAAACAGAAAAAGTTAGCAGTATTGAATAAAAAACTATCCTTTTGAGTTATTAAACTCAAATGTTTAAGTATGAGAGCTTATATATTTAGAGTTTAAATGATAATAAGTATTTGTGAGTTAAAATAAAAAAATTAAACACATCAAAAGTTTTTTTAATATTATGAAATTTTGCATACACCTTTCTGTTGTTTTTTTTAACACATAATCTATTCAATAAAAAAACAACAACAAATAAATAAAAGATAATAATTACCAAGTCTGCCTACTGCCCATTTTGTTTATATTTCAAAATAAACCATAGTAATAATATTCAAACCCAGAAAAGCTTAAATTACATAAAGAAAAGATCTTTATACCACAAATATGTATAGATTTGAAAGACAACAGTGGAAAAAATAAAATACAGAATTAAAGAAAGATTTGTTAAGGGACACTTTTGGCCATCTGGTTGTAAACCTGCAGCGCAGCAATGTATAACAAATTGCTTATAAATTCCACACAACCAAAACTAAAATTTCAAAACTGTACAAAGGCAGTCTGTAGCCCTCCGTTGGCTATCTGGTTTAAATCTAACTTCAAGCAAGACTAACAACATAACACGTAACAATACATTGTATAAACACTTAATACAGCCCCCCAATAGTTACAATAACAATAATATTTAAGTAGTAGAGAGAGTGTCTACTTTCTGCCATTTGTCTGAAAACCAGTTGAGTAGAACAGCAATTTTAAAGTCGCAAAATCGCCATGGACCTGGTGATTGTGGACTATGCTCTAACAGAGTGAGCTATCAGAATCCACCACTGCTTTTTGGATCTTGAGTTAAGCATTTAGCATCACGTGATTTTTCACCTGATTGATGATTAAAGAACTCTGCAGCTTGGCTGACAGTTTATTCATCAAGAACAAGCTTTTCTGTATGAACTCAAAAGTGTTGGTGAGTCCCTTAGGATAGCTGAGGTGTAAAGCATAGATCAGTCCAAACATTACCAGGAAGGCATCTGGAAGCCTGAGAAGTTTGACAACCAC
>NW_015150912.1:433938-434647 GCF_000732505.1 Cyprinodon variegatus | reverse complement strand
CTCTGGGTTCCTGAGCAAAACCCTTTACCCCACACTGCTTCCCGGGTGCCACACAATGGCAGCCCACTGCTCCCCAAGGGGATGGGTTAAATGCAGAGATACATTTTCCGGATGTGAGATTAATGAAGTTCAATTATTATTTTTAGTATCCCCTAGGTCTGTATCATCCATACTATCCTTAATCACATTTACTGAAACAATGGCTGAGGCCACTTTGATTAACTTTGATTTTCCCCATTAAAAATAAATACACCAGTCTGAAATAATGCAGGGGTCCGTTTCAGAAAGCAGGTTTACCTAAAACTCTACGTTTTCTAAAACTGAAAACAGGGAAACTCTGACTTTTACGGTTCACAAAGAGAGTTTAATCAACCTTCGTTTCAGTCACCATAGTAACATTCTCCCCACAGCTAACCTGGTCAGCGGCAAGGTTTCTTCAATAAACTCAAGTGTCCTCTGTCTCCACACTCCTTACAGCAAATTACGCCGTTTTATTTCTTGATTTAGTAAAAATTTTTTGTACTTTTGTGCAAATAAAAAAAATATATCATTCACTAGGTCCATTAGGCACATTAGGTTTTAAATACAAACATTGCATATCAGTTTGACAAGTATCTTATTAAAGAATGATTGGCACTTTTCAGAGAATTACCGTAAATACTGTACAGAGAGAGCATTTTACAACTCACTTGACAGGGCAAGAGATTTA
>NW_015150912.1:430723-432737 GCF_000732505.1 Cyprinodon variegatus | reverse complement strand
TTTATTTTATCATTTCTGCATTAAAATGTCAAGTTCCAGTGGGGTGAAATAGGCACTCCCTGTTACCAGTTGTCATGGTGACTCATCAATTCATTGCTCCACTGATAATGGTTTTTCATGTTTGTTGTGCACGTGCTAAATTTTGGGTGGTTCTACTTGGGGTAGATAAAACTGATTCACAGCAGATGTTGTGAAACCGAAAACTCTGAGTTCCTGACATTAGTCTAGACCAATTTAGAGTTTATATTCTGCGTTTTTAAACCTGCTTCTTTAAACAGACCCCTCTTCATTCTAATGTATTGTGTTCTTGCTTGCTGAGAAATAGATGACTTTTGAGTGCCACTGTCAAGCTAATAATGGCTACTTGATTTTCTTTGCGGATTACTTTTTTAAAGCCCTACTGGGCTCAAATCAGAGACTTTTTCAGGTAGATAAATATGAATGGCATGGAGAACAGTGGTCCATCTCTTGTGGATTTAATATATTTCCTGAGAAAATTAAAATAGCTTAAATACAGTTCATTGATCAAAGCCAATGTCAAACTTTCCCAACTTATTACCAATTAATAACCAATATCTGCACTTAATCCACTATGATAGCCTGCTGACTTACCTAATGCAATTATGGAATTCAAAAGCTCTTCTGAAGCAATAAACTACCAACAGTAGACCTGTGAAATGTATAATCACCTGTGCATCATGGACTTTGAAAATGTAAGCCAAAGCATCAGCAGTCTTTCCAGTTTTGGAAGGTTTCTGCCTGAACAAGGCCATCAAGCGAGGAGCGTGGTGTTCAAGCTGGGCATAGAAAGTGTTTGAAAGATCTGGTTTGTTATCCTTTGGAACTCTACATATACCTGCATTGAGTAAAGGAGAATACATCCATCCATCCATTTTCTTACACGCCTAATCCCAAGCGGGGTCGCAAGGGGTGCTGGTGCCTATCTCCAGCTGTCTATGGGCGAGAGGCAGGGTGAACCCTGGACAGGTCGCCAGTCCATCGCAGGGCAACATAACGAGAATACAATAATTCTTAATTTAATTTAATTCAGTTTTTTTTAAATAGGCCAATTCACAACACGTCATCTCAAGGCACTTTACAGAGACAATTCAACAAGCCCATACAGTCAGGTTGGTTCAGTTTTCTATCCAAGGAAAACTAGCTGATTGCATTGACTCGAAGGCATCCCTCACACCAAACATGCTTGTGGCAGTGGAGAAGAAAAACTCCCTTCTAAAAGGAAGAAACCTCCAGCAGAACCAGGCTCAGTGTGAGCGGCCATCTGTTGAGGCCGACTGGGGTTCAAGGAGACAGAAGAAGACATACAGAAAGAAGCAGAGATACAAAGGCAACAATCAAACAGCTCAAGGAAACACACAATCAGGCAGACGAGCTCCGAGCCAGCTCCCATGTCAGAGGATGAAGAGAGCACATCCGGTTAGTCACAGTCAGAGAAACAAGACTACACTGGAAAACAGGCCGAGCTCCAACATCTAGAAACAAAGCTGATATTTCTCTCCTGGATGGAGTCACAACCAAACAGGAACAGACCAGATGAAGCTACTATGAGAAAGTTTCTTTGTCTTAAATTAATAATAGTTATTTATTTTATGATTAATTTTATGATTAACAAAATTTGGCAACATTTAACAGTGACATACAGTAGCAAAGATAAATCCAACGAAAGAGCTGTCCAACATTACCTTAGACTGCATATGAAGAGCAGGCCAGAGGTCCATGAGTTTTTTTAACGGAGGGCAGGATGTCATAATTGTCATGGTCCTGGCACTGGTGGCTTGATTGCTTATTCCATCCACCTGTTTTGCTCTGCCTGTTCTCATCATTTCCTATCCCTTCCACCTGGTTCCAGCCCCTATATATACTGTTTGGTTTCAAGCTTCCAGTGCCAGATTATTCTAGCTGTTTTGGTGAGAGTAACTCTAGCGTTTAAAACTACTTTTCTGATTATTCTGTTGGTGACCTGTTTCTGTCTTGTGGATCCCGAGTTTTGCTT
>NW_015150912.1:429258-430504 GCF_000732505.1 Cyprinodon variegatus | reverse complement strand
CTTCGCCCCTGTCTGCTCGTTTAGTCTGATCGGCTCTAGACCGTGTATTGGATGCAACTGGCTTACCGAACCTGGACTGTTTTCCCGACCACGGCTTGGACTCCCTCATTGGTACCTCATCGGCTCTCAGATCCCCTGGTAAACGAACTTGGTTCTGTTTTCGTCTTCGGCTTGGATCTACCAGGTCAGTGACTTTAGCTCTTAACTGCTTCCAGCCAACCATTCTTAGTCACTGACCTGAGTTTCTGTTTCCACAGAGGATCCGTGTAATCCAGCCCTGCTGACGCGCCGTTTCACGCAGCTTGCTTAATAAAGTCTGTTAAACTCTTTCAGCTCTGTCTGTTGAATTTTGGGTCCAAGGTTTAGAGCCTCTTGACAATCTTTTTCTGTCGTTATAAGGCAAATGTGGTCAGCTTCATCTTACTGATAAGAGGTAGGTCTCTCTCAGTATTCTTTATGTAAGCTGCCATCACTTTAATAACTGAAGAAGAATGAAAAAAAAGTGGAGGTTAGAAATGCATCAGCACATGGACATCACAGTGCATTTATAAGGCTTTTTAAATGTTTACAATCATCAATGACAACCTCTAATGTGTTCAGCATTCACAGTGCTTTATAGTAAAGAAAAACAAATCTGGAACCTGGAATACACAGTTCATTACAACTGTAGTAATGTAAGCCAGTTATATTTGCGTTTTTATTCCATCACGGACATTTTCTTTAGAACGTGTTACCTAAGAGTGCAATTCCAAAATGCATGTTATGTATGTTGATGTATATAATGATTGATTATATGAAGCACATTTCCAATACACAAACATTAATTTACTGTATGGTGGTATTAATTTTGTCTCACTTGCATGAACCTCTTGGGAGTTAGCATCAGCAAGCCCCCAGTCTTGTATGCAGAGAGTGGGGTGGTATCATTCACTTCAGATAGCAGGTGTGTAGACAGGCTTCCCTGTGCCGATGACAGCCCACAGGATATAAGAGGCCCTACATACCAGGATTCATAATCACAACAGAAAAACTATACATTGTGATTCATCAGGTAGATCTGTGTGAAACATGTTGATGCCTATATAATGTGGTGATGTTTTCCTTTAGAAGATACACTAAACAATTCAGAGTTGACTGGAAATTGGATGCATATGAATAAAGTCTACTCTATTAACCTATTAGAGGCTAGGAGAAGCCTCCTGCCTGGGCAGTAGAGGTGAGTTTGGCATGAGTGTTGCGATTCGAT
>NW_015150912.1:426424-428509 GCF_000732505.1 Cyprinodon variegatus | reverse complement strand
ACTGCAACACACTGCTGCAGGATTATAACCAACCCTTAACCCTCATCAATCACAAAAACATGTTTTGTTGTACACTATGGGTTCCTGACACTTGACAATCACGGTCGTCTGCTTGTCCCTCTCTCTTTCATTTGCGCGTACCCTGACACTTGAATGAATCGACCCCCCATTGCACGTGCAGGACGCCATGGCTGGAAGCTAGCCATTGTTATGCTACGTTCACACTTAAAGCCGCAAGAAAAAAAAATGTGCGTGCTGCTTAATTTTTTATGCTTGGGCCGCTGACTGGACCCGGGCATTCAAACCGAGCCGTCAGCTCCCGGGACTGAACCCAACCAGGTGACAGCATGCCCGGTAAGGCAGGCGGGGGGATGCACCAGGCCGCTGGCTCCCTCCCCGCCGTACGCCTGAGTCCCAAGATCAGCACAAGGTGATGGCTCGTTTCTGCTGCAGTGTATTTGAAATTCCCCTCCTGACATTCTTTAAGGTATGAAAAGTTGGACATGTCTGGGAAAAAGAGGGTGTCTGGTCACCCTATTCGTGTACGTAATCCAAACTGCAGCTACCAGGATAATAAAAGCGAACATGTTTTGCCAACAGATTTAGGCATATTTAAGTAAATTTAGGAACTGCTGCTCTAGATGATCTGCAGGACCTTTTTCTGTGCCGTAATGTGCAGCAACCATTGACTTTGCATTTAAACTGGCTGCTTTTGCTGCCTCTGCAGCTTTAGGTGTGAACATAGCCTTATGTTGTTGTTAGCTTGTTTCTTGGTCTCGGCTTGTTTCGTTCTCGATCTCGGAAACATCTGAACACCTCGACAGACAGCATGCGCATTCATGGGATTTGAAGGTGTGGGGTGATCTGAAGGTAAAGGAATAGTTGTGTATGTCCAAAAATATAGCTTGCTGGAATCGTTTTTCCAAGATCTCCTACGGCACTTTTAATTGTGTACTACTTTGAGTTAAATATGTCAAGAAAAGTCACAGACAAGTACAGACAAGCTTGTTGTTTTGACATGATAAAGGCTAAAACATGCAGGGTTTGAACAAGTGAAAGGCAGTGTATTCTCTAAATCCATGTAGAGATGAATCCGCTGATAATGGTCACTGATATAGTAATCAACCGCTTATATAAGATCAAAAGGCTTGGGACAGAATCATTTCTATACAAATGCTGTTTAAATAATTTGTTTATAGTAATTAAGAAATCTGCTTATAGCGTTCATTTTTGGCCATTTTATCAATGTAAACATGTGCAAAAATTATTTTATAATTAGGTGTAGCCTAGTTATTTTATTATTTTACTCCCATGATTCCTTTCTGGATGTCTGCTTCTGCCTAACTGGCTCGGAGGTACAAGAGCGCTTTGGCGCGGGTAACAACTCCAGTTTTTGGGGTTAGTTTGTTTTCTTTTTCAGTCCCACCGTTTATCCACCAGATGGTGCCATTTGTTTACTTCTGTCTTGGAGGGCTTGCCTACGCATCTGAACTACCCACACCATCACTGAATCTCTCATCACCTCAAAGGAGTATATGAGCAGCTGACTGTCATCACCTCTTCGCCAGTGTTTACCTGTTTTGGGTACTCTAGCCCCTCTGAGCTTTTTCTGAGTCTATCTCTGTAATTTTTCTAGTGAATTCATGCTCTTACCTCTTATTTTTTCTTGTGAATCTTCAGAAGGAAACCTTCAGATCCTCTGTGAATGTTAAAGTCGTTCCAACCCTGGAAGAACACCCCTCGAGACGCTGAGAGTTCCACAACTCACCTCATCTGAGCTCTATCCTCATCAAGATTTTGAGTGACAGTCTGCTCCGCTGCTCCTCTGTGCCACCTTAAACTTACCTGTCCACCCTCCAACGACTCATCTACCTTCTACCAGCCAAGGCCTCCACAAACTGGAACCTCTGACCACCCTCCAATTCAGGCAGCTAGTTCAAGTAGGAACAGTGCATCAGTCTTCTGCATTTTTTCCCACCAACTGTGAACTCACCTTATCACTCTCTCCTTATGTGCAGCCGCACCTGGATTCCTGACCGCAGGACCCACCAAGCTGAGATAACCCGGTTTCTGTTTTGTTTTTTT
>NW_015150912.1:423130-425089 GCF_000732505.1 Cyprinodon variegatus | reverse complement strand
TCTGTGCCACCTTAAACTTACCTGTCCACCCTCCAACGACTCATCTACCTTCTACCAGCCAAGGCCTCCACAAACTGGAACCTCTGACCACCCTCCAATTCAGGCAGCTAGTTCAAGTAGGAACAGTGCATCAGTCTTCTGCATTTTTTCCCACCAACTGTGAACTCACCTTATCACTCTCTCCTTATGTGCAGCCGCACCTGGATTCCTGACCGCAGGACCCACCAAGCTGAGATAACCCGGTTTCTGTTTTGTTTTTTTTTTCAAGTGAAAAAAAAAAAACTTTCAAACTTTTACTATCTCTCTGTGAGGGTTTCTGCACTGCCGACAGCAGACATGCTTCTGTCGGCAGTTTTTAGAGGTTATTCTAGTGGATCAAAATAATAAGCTAAATTATTGGCACTAAAATGTCATCAAGGTTCACTCAACATTCTTTTGGTTACTGTATAAATAAAAAATTTCAATAGGAGTTTAAAAAGCAAAAGCAAACAACTGCTAGGGAATCTTTCAGGTATGATAAACACATGTAGATGTAGGTGTTTTTAAATCATCTAACTGCATTTACCCTGATCTTGCTTTTTCAGTTGAATAAAAATCAGATGAATTTGTTACATTCCAAATGTGCGTGTATATATATATCTAATGTAATTCAGACCTCATAGAAAAAAACAAAATTTGAGGCAATCGGCACAATCTGTTGTCAGAGCAGCCTTCCGTGGTTCATGTCCCAACATTGGCTTCTTTGCAGCATGTCTTTCTACCTGCCTTGTCCTGTCTGGTTACAGTTAATATAGGCTACAGACATAAAAAAATGTATGTTATGAGTATATAATATAATATTGACATACAGTAGGCCAGTAAAAGGAACTCTGTGCATTTAAATGTTTAGCCTCAGAAAATAAAAATATATACCATGTTTGTAACAGCTGTGGGTCTAAAACTGCTGGTCCCAGAGGCGGCTGATTGTGAAGATCGCATATTAAAATCTACTAAGACATATAAAGTTTTACGTGCATAAAACAACATGAAAATAAATTACATTCAAGCTAAAATGAAAATGTTTTTTTCATTGGCTTTTTAGTGCACTAAAACCTCAAAGAAAAAAAAAACGTTATAAAGACAGGAAAGTCTCTATTCAGAAAAAAAAATCCCTTTCGGCAAATAAATCTTTCTTAATATTATAGCAGTGGCTCATATCGGGTAAAAAGAATATTTATAAGCCAATTAAGCTTTTTATGGGGTTTTCAGACTGGATCAAGCACCGTGTTCAATCTAAATAGAGGGACGAGGAAAAGTTAGGAGTGACTCACCATAACAAGGCACCATGTGCTGCCTGTCAGCTGAGCGTCCAGACCGCACACCAAAGTTGACAGCGCTGAGTAAAAATATAATTAAAAGGATAAAGCTAAACAAACAAATTAATATAAAAAAAATAGAGAAATATGTATGTTCTAACGCGTGCGTCTTTGTTTTCTATTTCAATTGTCCTCCCCATAAACTTTTCGGAAACTTTTCTCTGTCAAGAAGGGAGCAAAGTGCGATCCTCCAGGTTCCAGGTAAGCCATGGCGGTGTGACCGTCAGCACAAGGGTTAGAGCCGATCCCAGAGAAAGAAAGCGTCTCTGTTTCCATCCGCTGCGCATCCGGTCATCAGGCACAGTCTCCACACGGAGGACTGCATGCATGACAGCGGATCTGATTCATTTCGCTCTGCGAAAAACTCCGGACTGACACTTATCATTACACCCGAGCAGGGACATGTGTTTGTTTTGCTCTCTTTGGTTTTTCGGGAAAGAAATAAAACAAAATTGTAGCTTCATTACATTTGCGTTCATCGTACCGGTGCATTTGAGGCGAATCTATGCAACTTTAAATTCTATCAAACATCTGTAACAGCAATTTACTCAAAGGCTGTATTATACAACGTCATTAGACGTATTAATACATTTCATGTGCTGAT
>NW_015150912.1:421136-422867 GCF_000732505.1 Cyprinodon variegatus | reverse complement strand
AGTTTATGCCTTTATCGTAAAACACATAATAAACTTATGGATTAGGTAAATTCATTGTGATGAGGACAAGACGCAAATCTTATGTTCGCCATAACCTGAGATATAGCATTGGAATCGCAAGATACATTTCAAGGTGTAAATACTTGTGTTTTTAATTAAAGTGGAACATTATCTCTTAAGTTATGAAGAAGGTTTTAATGAGTGATTAGAATTTTGCAACAATTTATTTAAAAAACAAATGTTGTGGTGGAAATTACAATGAATAAACCATATAGACAACAAACCTTTCTTTTTAAAAACTTTATGGAGCATAATAATAAATAATAATGATAAATAAATACATTATTAAATAATAATACATGAATTGCAGTTATGCATAGGTGGTACTAAGGGTGAGAGAGAGGGGGTGGCACCACAGCAAAATGCTTAGGATGTAAATTATAGTTAGAGACATGTCAAAAGTTGTCTAAAAAAAGTGTTATTTTATAATATTGTAACATTGTTGTAACGATCAAATTAGATATATAGAATGTGAGAATAAGGGCCTTGTATGTGTATCTATGAATTACGCCTACACACGTAAATGTAATTTCCACCACACCATTGTAATTTCCACCAAAGAATGCAAAGTGGTGGAAATTACAAACTGACAGAAATTGGCTGGAAAGGGTCTCTAGCATTTTATGCTTACAAAATACATCTATGTGTGTTAAAATAACAATTAAATTCCAAACTGAGTTGATGTTACAGCATGTTTGGAAATTACATGAAATAAAAATATTTTAAATTCAAACAATATTTACCTTGGCTTTACTTCAAAAGTTGATGGATTAAGTCAAAATTTCCACAATGTTAGACTTGTGCTGTGATGTCACTGTTCATCTCCATAGCAACTACCCAAACAATTTTTCATACAAACTTTTTAAAGGGACATTGCAGTGTTGTGATGAAAACTACTACAATTGGTTTAGAAAATCACATAAACAGTTGTATGACATTAAATACTCCAATTATGGTTTGATTATTTTACTGATATTTTATTCAATGAGGGGTCACATTGAAATGTCCTTATCTTTGAAAGAAAAGCACTGTACTTTTCAGTGAAGATAATTTTAAACTAGTCTTAACTTTAGACTTAACTTTAAAGAAATACACTCTATACATTGCTAATGTGGTAAATGACTATTCTACCTGCAAATGTCTGGTTTTTGGTGCAATATCTACATAGGTGTATAGAGGCCCATTTCCTGCAACTATCACTCCAGTGTTCTAATGTTACAATGTGTGTGCTCATTGACTCAGGAGGCTAATTGATGATTAGAAAACCCTTGTGCAATCATGTTCACACATCTGAAAACAGTTTAGCTCGTTACAGAAGCTACAAAACTGACCTAAACTGCTAATTGTTTATTCAAAGCAGGTCCTTGATTGTGGGAGGTACTTCTAATTACGTGGCCACCTGGTTGGTAGTTAAGGAGTGCCGTTTATAATCAAGGTTGTGTGGCACCGTGGAAGGAGGTATCAATGAAGGATTCTCCGTGTACCAGTGGCTCCAGGGGGGACTAGAGAGAACCAGGATTGATCCAGGGGACCAACCAGGGCTAGGACCACAGCTGAGTCCTGCGTTTAGTCAGGTCCAGAGGTCTGGAATCGGTCGGAGGAGAGTGAGGACAAGGCGGAGGGAGCGCCTGCTGGAAGCACTTAACTGGCTGCCTGTCTCTCATTCATATA
>NW_015150912.1:407478-420024 GCF_000732505.1 Cyprinodon variegatus | reverse complement strand
CAGAATTCCATCATTATTAAGCTTATATAATATATAGCTGATTAACCTGAAGTATACATCACCTTTTGTTGGAGCATCATTTGTCTGATGATTTTTTACAGCATCATTTATTTACCATGCAATTCAGTGCAGACAGACATAAATAAAATCTTAAAACTCTGTATGTACGCGCTGTGCTTTCAGAAAGACAAACCAGAACCTATTGTACAAAGTTTAAAAGGACAAATAAATCAATATTGAATTTTGGGAAGCTGATAGTCTCTGTTGATGAAGCTGTAACCATTACAGGGGTTGACGTTAAGGATTTTTACCACTTGCCCTTTGGGCAAGTGACTTTCACATTTCATTTGCCCAGAAACAATTTTTTCTTGCCCAATATAATGTTTGATAAATATAGTTCCTAATATAAATTTTTGTATATATATCAATGAAACATGTTTGTTTTTTAAATGTTTTTTGTAATTCAGTAAGTTTCCAGGTTCCTGGTGTGTATATGCATGCGTCAGATAATGAACTCAAGCCTACATTACCGTGTTAACATGCTTTGCAATCCTTCCTGCACATTCTTTTCAAACTAAACTTTGCTTTAAACTGTTATGTGCTTGGAAAAATATAAATTGCAATGTTAAAAATCTAAAAAAAACTTGACAGGTTAAAAACGTACGCTACTACTACTCACCAATTTAACATGTTTAGCTCTATAACATTTAAATGCAACACTCCAATGTCTAAGAGAAAAAAATTTAATGAGCATTTTTTAATGTATAACCACTGTACAAAAGACTGCCATATGATAGCATACACTGTGCGCATACAATCATTGTTATTATTTTCCTAATCCCTGACTGATCATTTTTAATCTAGCGTGTATTATAGTATATATTTAATTCATCATCCAGCTGCTGCTCTGCAGAATTCTCTCCCCAAGAGCTGAATCACGCCACCTAGCGGAAAATCACGCCGCTTTTTCAAATCACGTGAGAATGTGAACAAAACAAAAAAATTGCGCCGGCAACGTTTGTGGGTCCTTTTCAGCGAATGTCGGTGATTTTTAAGTAATTTTGACTGATAAATACTTTTTTTTTGCGAACATTGCACTTGCCCGGCGGGCAAATGCAATGAAATTTGTACTCTCCCAACAATAAAAACTACTTGCCCCGGGCGATCGAGCCCTGCATTAATACACAAGCAGGTGTTAAACCTTTAAGTTAAGCTCTGCTGAATTACCAGGTTGCATTGGTATCCTTCAGTCTGCATCATTGTCCCAGGTGTCTCTCTTCCTTCTTTTGAGGTCAATCCATAGACTCTCTGTGGGGTTAAGGGAGCTTTTTAGCACAAGCAAGAAGTGCTCTAAATTTCCAGATTAATGTCTTTGCGGATGTTACAAAAAACAGTTGAGCAACATCTGCATATGATTTGATTCTCCAATCATTACAGACTGTAGAAACATCCCACTGGACCTCTGCCAACTTAAATTACATGACTGGGTAATATTCCTCCAGATATTTGGAAATGGATATCCAAATGAACTTAAAAATGAGTCTTAATGTCAAATGGTTGGTTTGAACCACCTATAGCAACAATCCTGAATATGTTGACGCTCTTTAGCCTAGACAAGATGATTGTGAAGTTGTTTTCGGTGTTTTTGCCAAAGTGTGACTGTGGTGGCTTTAAAAGCTCTGACTTTAACTGCAGTCCACACCTGGTCAATTTCCTCCAAGCTCTTGGGCTGTCAACCCCCTCATGTGACAACTCTTACAAGAAGCACTTTATTCCCTAAAATGAGGAATGCCAAGCATCATGTGAAGTTATACCTTGGCATTGGTTTGACAAATAAGGAAATCTTTTAGCACACCAGCCGTAAATTGGGCAGCATGTCAAAGTGGACTCAGGTTGCTGTTTGGTGGAGCTGGTCGGCCGTCATATGCTGGTTGGAGCTCAAAGGTTTCTTTCTCAAACGGGTTGTTGTATGATGACTTCATTNAATAAAGAGGTTAATATAAAAAATATTTTTTGTCCGATTCATCGATTAATCGAAAAAATAATCGTCCGATTCATCGATTTTTAAAATAATCTTTATTTGCAGCCCCTAATATTATTATTTATTAGGATACATATTCCATGTTAGAACATGCGTTATCTGCATTATATATAGTACAACCCATTATTGAAAAAAAAAATTAAATTACCAAATATTAAAAATATATCACGTAACTGTCCACAACCAAATCTTTGTTGATTTAGATATGAAATTCTTTTCATGTGATGTTTCTAACGGTGGCGGTTAGGATAAGATATTTTTAAGTGTTTAAAAGATTTTAAACAATATTTTTGTAGTCACACTAATGAAGCTTATGCAATTCAATCCCTTAGACTCTTATCAGCTCCACCTGACCCACCTGCAATATTCAGCTCCAGGCTATCACCTCAGGGCCACACTTTCTCTGAAGCCAATTATCTTTCCAGATGCCGTTCATTTAGGTTGTTGCCTAGCTTCTCTCTCCTGCGTTTAGGCTGCGTTCACACTGCAGGCCTTCATGCTCAATTCCGATTTTTTTGTGAAATCTTTTTTTGAATTTTTTTTTACATTGCCGTTCATATTTCCAAATAAATGCGACTTGTATGTGATCTCCTGTGTGAACTGCAGTCATACAACACAAGTGTAGAGGACGCGATGATGACACAGGCCAGCGTGCTCTGTGTTTTACGGAAGCAAACATGGATGGTAGTGCCAATGCGCATTTAGCGGTCTTTTCCAACCATAAAAACTCATTCTTTTCAATATCTTTAAAGATAAATACTGCTCTCCGCATTATCGTCCACCATGGTTGTTGTTTTTCTTGCCGCTTCTACATAGCGGGACGCAGAATACTGACCTTTGTCGGATATTGAAGACATTCAGGTCGGATGAATCCGACCTGAATGCATTTAAAAAGATCAGATTTGTATCGGATTCAGGACCACAGAGCCAAGTGGCCTGGGTCGGATTGGAGAAAATCGGATCTGTATTGTTCACACTGCCATGAAAAGATCAGATCCAGGTCCCATATGGGCCAAAAAATCAGATTTGGGTCACTTCAGGCTGCAGTGTGAACTTAGCCATAATCAAACTTTCATCAATCCCCCCCCCCCTTCCACCCTCACTCTATGATTATTATTACTACTATTCTCGGTCCCACTCACCTTGGGGTTTATTCAACCACCAGTGTCCAGACCCCAGGGGGTAGGCTACTCTAATCCTTTTCTAGGTTACTCAACAAAGCGATTGTTGATTTACAGCATTGAAGTCTTCTGCCGGAGCCTGAGTTCCAGAGAACTTATTTCATTTCACTTATTTCAGATAGCTCTCTGTAATCAGCCTTCTCCTAGCGAGTGCCCTAGTGACTGTTTGTTTGTCCCTGATGCTCTGAGAATGAGTCTTGAAGTTCTGTCACGCTTCTTGTCTATATTGTCATCCTGGTGTTACATTTTTCAGGCTCAGTTTAGGTGGCCTACTCTGTCTTCAGATGTGCAGCACTTTGTGGCACCCTGTCCTCTTTAATGTAAACAAGCTGTTATTTCATTTTAAAGAAATGTATAGCTATTTAAATTGCTAACATTTAAAAAAAAAATCTAACTTACTGACAACAAACCATGTGCCTCTTCTATGCAGTTTATCTAATCCTGTTTGTTCAATAAATCAAATGAACTAGGATTGGGGCCCAAAATGTATATTTCTCTGCAGCCATACAATCTCAGGCTAGCTCTGGTTTAGACAGGGAAAAGTTCTAATTAAATTAACTCCTTAAATACCTCCTCTGTTCAAAGTTGTTGACATGCTTAAATGATTTGTGCAAAACTTGTTCTTGTTCGACGACTTAATATTTTACAAATTATTTACACATTTTTTAATTGGAATAAACAAAAAGCTCCAGCTAATTTGTCATTGGTAAATTACGATTAGGAATTTTTATTTTATTTATTTATTTTTTTTAATTTTGAGTTATTCACTGAAGTGGGAAAACATTTCAGACTGCTGATGGACTCAATGGCCTTAAAAGATGTTCGAATAGCGATTTGATCTTTCAATTTGAAAAGCTCTAATTGTATCTTAAGCGACACCTATTGTCTGAACTCTTCTGAAAGACCTGAATTGATAGACACCAAACACGGGGAGTTCTGACTTCTTGTCCTGTTGAGCCTGACTTTTTTGAAGGAAGTGATTTTCCTCAGGAATCAAGCTGATAGTCTACATGAAAAAAAGTAAAGAGATGTTTTTGCTGATCAAATTGATCGCCATTGGGTTTGGAAGCCATGACCCTGTTGAACCCATGCTGCATAGAGACAAGGGTAATGAGATTAGCTCTGCATGACTGTGAGCGTTGTTTGTGACGTGTCCTCTCCAGATTGTCTGTGTGTGCACTGCATTTCAGGCGCTGCAGGCTCATGTGACAATATCACTGCAGTTAAAAGTGCAAGGATTGCTTGTTGGGCGGGGGGGTCACCGGGTTCAGAGAACTTAGCGTTCAGTGCAAAACTAAAACACAACTCGTTTGTGATAAGAGAAACCACATTAAAAGTCAAGGATTTCTAATTCATTGCTAGGAGAAATGCCTGGTTGGTTTGATTTTAATGCACAGCTCTCTTTTTATGTTGAATATTTATCCTCAATGTCCTTTCAGGCGGTTAGGTATATAAATATTACTTCATTTTTAGAATCATAATATTTCAGTGTGAAATTCAAACAGCATGATAACCATTGGTAAAATTGCCACAACTGTACCTTTTTAATGGCATTAACACAGAATTTATAAAAGTGTGATACTAAGAAAAACCGATTTCACAAAAAATACAAAAAACAACAATCATCCATACAGTTAGACTTTATTAAGCTTCATTAATATTGAATTCATGATTCTTTATCCTAACATAAATCTGCCCTTTTTTGTGTTTTTTTTAATGCATAAACTTTAACAAAAATGTAGACTAGACGATCAGTTTAGCAGAGATATCAAATAAAGTCATACATGACATTATTACATTTATTTCATCCAGAAAAACAGAAAATATTCCTACTGCTGCTAAATAAAGATATTGACTTACTGTATTTATAATGTTATGTGTAACATAAATTTTGCACTTTCTACATTTGTTATTTATTTTTATGCTTTTATGGGGTCAAAGTGAGTTACTTTGGTGGTCTGTCTGTTCTGGTAGCAGTATATGTTTAAAACAAGATTTGCTGGTAAGCAATGGAAGCCTTTTTCAGCAAGGTGAGGAGAGGGCTTCTTAAATTCCTGAGAATTTTATCAGGCCCTATTTAAAAATCCCATATCTAAGAGGTTAATAAAATGTCCTTATTTTATATCCGGAATATTGCAAAAATTAAAGTGATCTAATCCAGGGGTGATGCTGTGAAAATAGTCTGATCATTTGTTACGTGTTTACCATCAGGAAGTCCACAAACTGTTGTTGAGATAAATTTCAGTGATGTGTCTGATAAGGGTTTCTCCCCTCTGAGGTCAAACCCCTCCGGTAGAGCCCTGCACTCCCGCGGGAGTCCCGTGGGACTCGCAGGACCAAACGCAAAGCAGTGTGGCGTGGGACAAATATTGAAAGCTCATTGTGGGTGCGGGCGGGAGGGAGAGTGCACAATGCGGGTGCAGGCTAGAGCGGTGACAAGTGGCAGTCCGGCAAACTAAAAACGTGTTTTAAAATGTAAAATAAAATAAATTATCAGTCTATGTCTATCATATATATACATCACAATGTTCTGGATGGGGCTCCATCATACAGTGTTTAAAATGATTAATTATAACTTACTATATTTTTTATTTCATACGTGAACGTGATGATGAGTGTCATACCCCCCTCACCCCGCACCAACTGACCCGCACCGTGCCCCATACATTCACACTTAAGGCCAGCAACCTTTCAACACCTATTTATTAACTAACAGCAATTTCTAAAACAGAAAACAGAACAGTATTGGTCTTTTATTTGCAATTTTCAATACTTTCAATCTTGTAGCCTTGAACGTCGGTTGTGCTTTCTGTTTTTCATGGAACTTCAGCATGCAGTGCACCTCGCCACGGTGACATCATTCCTCACCATGGCCGGTTCTAGACAGGGACCAGAAATTCTAACGATGATATGCTTTGGAACCGACATGGTTACTGATAGGTCCTTTGGAACTACTTCATTCTTTTTCTTTACAAATTCTGTTTTACTAATTATTCAAAAACAATAAGGTGAAAGCTTCAGTGGTACTGAGATAGCATCCCAGTTTTCAGCTGCTAAATGTTTTTTGTTCACAACAAATAAAAAAAAATCCTCTAATTTTTACAGATGAATTTAACAGTTTTTCTTGAGTTTGAATTCAAATTTTAATGAAATCAGTTGTTTTAACTTAATTTAAGTCAAAAATATGTAAAATTCCTAAATTATAAATGTATATTGACCTCATAAGAAATAGAATTTCTGTTTAACTTAATTGAAAAGAAATTTCACTTCATGCAGCTCTCTTAGGGGCTGCTCAGTGGCGCAGTGGGTAGCCCAGGGTCTTTCTGCATGGAGTTTGCATGTTCTCCCTGGCCATGCGTGGGTTCTCTCCGGGTACTCCGGCTTCCTCCCACAGTCCAAAAACATGACTGTTAGGTTAATTGGCTTCTCTAAATTGTCCTTAGGTGTGAGTGTGTGTGTGAATGGTTGTTTGTCCTGTGTGTCTCTGTGTTGGCCTGCTGTGGCTTGGCGACCTGTCCAGGGTGTACCCCGCCTCTCGCCCATTGACAGCTCTCTTAATATATTTGAATCTCTTGCCCTGATTATATATTTCATGCTTTTTTGGGCCCCCATGAAAACACGCTGGCCCCCTCCTGGCCCCCTGGTACATTTGGTCTAGATCTGCCACTTTTCCTCACCTTCACTAGAAGTGGATATACTTTAGTATATTCTGCTGTTAAATTAGTCCTATATTTTTTGTTATTTACTCGAGGATTGAACCTCTGCCGTTTCCCAGGATGCACAGCTTTGAGCGGTAACTAGGTGACTGCCAGAGTGTAACCAGAGAAACTGGCTCTCTGACAACCAGTTTCCTGTAACGTTGGTTGAACAGAGCATCGCTTTGGACAAAAAGCATGGAACTCAGCCTTCAAGTCTGGTGACAGCAGGAGTGTGCAGGTCAACTGGCTGGTGTCCTCACTGACATTTTCAACACCTCACTGGACCAATTCATAGTGCCAGCATGCAATTTGAAGACTACTCTCCCTCACCTTTACCAACATGTGGATTTTGTAACTTGGAGACAGAACACTCTACACTTGGTTTTCACCAGTGTAAAAGACGCATTCAGAACAGACACCTGACCATATCTCGGATTTCCAGACCACCTACCTGTCATGCTAATTCCTGCATAGAAGCCGCTACTGATCAGATCAAAACCTACACTGAAGCAGTCGAGGGTGTGGACTGAGGGGGGTATGGAGGCACTCCAGGGCTGTTTTGAATGCTCTGACTGGAAAAAGTTAAAAGCTGCAGCAACATATGAGAACAAGATAAATATGGATGAGTATACCATTACTGTGTCAGCCTACGTACATCAACAAATGCCTTGAGGACATCAGTACCGCAAAGAACATCATCACTAACGACCCAGGATGACTGAGGAGTTTCGACAAAAGCTAAAAGCACGGAACTCAGCCTTCATGTCTGGTGACAGAGAGGCACTGAGGACAGCAAGAGCCAACTTAAACTATGCTATTAAGTTACCCAAGCTGATCCTTAGTCTGAAAATCCAGCATCCTTTTGATGACACCAGCAACACTAGGGGCATGTGGCAAGGCATACGGGTAATTACAGACTACAACACTCCCTCTCCCCCGTTGGTGTAGCAGTCTTCCTAAATTGACTAAACAACTTATTTGGAAGGTTTGATGCACTAAACAAAACTCCAGAACTGAAAGCTGATCCCCATCAGGGAGAAGAGGCACTCTGCTTTGACACAGCGGACGTGTGGAAGACATCAACCCGCAGAAGGCCCCAGGCCTCGACACATTCCTTGGCGGGTGTTCAAGGAGTGTGCAGGTAAGCTGGTTGCTGTCCTCACAGACAATTTTAACACCAAACCGTAGTGCTAGCATGCTTAAAGTCTGCCTCCATCATTCAGGTCCCAAAGAAGCATCAAGTCATCTCATTCAATGACTACCAGCCTGTCGCCCTGACTCCCATCAGGAAGTGCTTTGAGAGGCTGGTTAAACAACACATTGTCTCCAGTCTCTGACCAACATTCAACCCCTTCCAGTTTGTTTACTGATGGAACCGCTCCACTGAGGATGCCATCTCCTCTCTCTTCACCTGAGCCTAGCACACTTGGAAGAAATTAAACCCACATGTGGATATTATTCCTGGACTTCAGTTCAGCTTTCATCATCATCATCTAACTTACTGGATTGATGAATAGTTTGTAGCATGCTAGGCGGGATATTTGGAAGCAAATGCTCTCAGATTGTCAAAAACTGTAGAAGCCACTGCCATTAAGGCACCATCATCTTTTAAAGACCCTCATCATAGTGCCTTCATCTGGTTGGTTTTTTGACACTATCATTGAGAGAAATATCAGCTTGTCATCAGCACCTTTGCTTCGGTGTAGTCCTGTTTCTCTTAATGCGACTAACTGTATGTGCTCTCTTTCATCCTCTGACATGGGAGCTGGCTCAGAGCTTGTCTGATTGGCTGTGTGTTTCCTGAATGGATCTGGTTGAATTGTTTCTGTAAAGTGCCTTGAGTTGACATTTATGTTGTGAATTGGTGCTATATAAATAAGATGATTGAAGTGAATTGAATTATAATTGAAGATAACAGTGAAAACTTGAGGTACACTATAGTAATGCTATGACTGAAAATGTTAGCAGCATTGAAAACTAACATTGGTAACAGTAACAAGCTGAAATGTAGCTGTTAACTCTGGATTTAGTACAAATTTTAAAGTAAATTTCATTTTACTGTTTTGTTCTTGTTACAGTTTCAAAATCGCTGAGGATTAACAACCTGATACCAACCAGTTGGTTTTACTGCTTTGTTAGCCAGCCTCTCTGACAAATACCCTGAAAACTAATGATGTTTCCAAACCGTTATGAAACCAGTTGTTCACATTTGGTAATATTTACAAATGACTAATATTTTTTTTCAAGAAAAAACCACTGTTGACTTCTGTTACACAGATAAGTGTGCAACAAAACAGGGAGAAATGGCAACACTTTGCTATTCTACCCCATTTAACGTAACAGAGAAAGCTGAAAAAAAAAGCTTCTAAATCTTGTTTTATCATAATCAAGCAAAACAGCCTGTGATCTGACTGTTCATTAACCTAATAGTTATCAGGGAATTCTCAAAAATTGTAAAAATAAACTTAAAAAATCAGCAAATCTTTTGACGTCCTCAACCTGTCTGTAAGTACAGGCTTGAGTATTTATGCAGACCATCAAAATCAGGCTTTAAAAGATTGAAAAAATATGCTTAATATTATGCTTAATATCTCCAACAGCCATCCATCTGGCTGCTTCACACAAGAGGACACAGCTATTATTCTGCTTGTCAAATCATTGGGCTGCTGTCAGTTTTATATAGAACTGTTTAGGCGAAAAGAAGACCAGGACTGTCACATTTTGTTCCATCAGAGGGCATCATTCCCTCTGCTTGAACAGGGTTACTACACATATGAAGACATTGAAAACTATATAATCTTTAGTTTTTCCACTTGTGAATATGGAAAAAGTAAATTATTGTTTTCTTTCCATTTTCATTCCTTTCTGATGTCCTACCTCTGTTTCCTTCCCTCCTTCCTTCCTTCCTTCCTTTCTTCCTTCCTTCCTTCCTTGCTCTAGGTTTTTGTCAGTAAAAAATCTTCCATAGTTATTGTTTTTCTTTTAATCCATCTGTTATGCTGTCCCTTTTATTTTCCATCCATTGCAACCATTGAAGAATTTTTAATTAGGAGTACCTGTACACCTTACAAAAAAACCCTATCATTGAGCTGTTTGTTCAAGAGTATAATCTAGTAATTTGTAAGGATTCAGATTTATTAGGTTGGAAAAAATAGATTTAAGTGAAAGACGAGAGTTTGGTTGCATTGTTGCTTTTGTCTAAAATCCTTCCAGCCTACCAAAGTTCTACAAGAAACAGAGCATGGAGGTTGTCTTGGATTCTGCTGAGACATTTTGCTTGAATGCTCCTTGACCTCTGACTGTCTCTAGGTTATTTGCACTCTAAGCCTTTCTTCTTTGTAAACAACATGGTTTCTGAACGTGTGTTACTCTCACTACCTGTGTCTAAGTCAGCCTTACCTGTACGAAAATATCATTCTCTGCCCTCCCTACACTTCACCACATTTTACCACTTCATTTAATATGGGATTGCCAAACAACATTCAGCCTTTGGGCGAAATGCTCCATGACAATAATAAATTGACATTAGATCTCACATGTTGGGCTTTGACAAGCTTTCTGCTGTTCTCGCCTGCACTTGTCTGTTAACTTTCAGAGATCCTTCGGAAAACAAGTTAATTAAGTTCCCAGCAGCATTCCCTGGGCTTCGCCCTATCATGACAGACTCATGAATGATTCAATGCATCTGGGTTTGTAACCTACAAGGGCTTTAGAAACAGTACAAGAGACAATGGTAACTGAGGCAAAGCTACGGAGTCCTCAGCCTAAACAAAATGCTATTGTTCGTGCTGTTTCACAGACAGTGGGGGCTGAGAGCTCTCCATCCCCTCTCTCAGATTCCCACCCAATGAGGCTCCTACGGCCTTAGTCTGGTTCACTGCAAAAGTCTCCAACTGTTGATAGTGGTGCAAGTGTTTCTGTAGGTCTACAGGGGGAGCCACTTCTTGAAATGCACTCATCATTCTGAGTCCAGACAGCAGCTGATGAGGGATTATCTCCTGGTTGAGGCATGGCATACCCCTCACCATAAACTTAAATTTGTTTGGTTCATGGCAATATGTCCCTCTGGCCGGACACTACCTTTCTCACAGCTTTTATCAGCTTTCCATGTTGCACATGTTTCCTTTGTTTTCACTCAGCAGGAAGAAAAAGCTTCTTTATTCATGGGAGGTTCTGTAGAGCTAGAGGATAATAGTTTTTTATTGTTTGCAAATATTTACTTATATTAAGTGAACAGATTTCTTGCTTCTAAGGTTTTGTGGGTTTTATTCGGCTTATTCAATGTAAAGTAAAACATAAAATAAACCTCAAAAGGGTTGTTGGAAAAAAAGTATTTTACTTTCTCTTGACAACAAAAGTACTCAGAAATATTTCTGTGATACACCAAAAAAACCAGCAAAAAACAATAATAAAAAAGCACAACAGGAAGAAAGCTGTGAGGATTTTCCAATATTCCTCCAGTTTAAAACCTGAAAGATTATGTGTGCAATGCCTCTTTTTGCAAGTTCCTCTATATAAAATCTATTTATATGGCTAAGTAAACAGTTCACTCACGTGTTGTTTTGTTACTGTATCAGAGCAGCTGTTCTGGAAAGGGCTTCAGTTAACATAGAACATGAAGACTAGGAAACGTAACAGACATGTCTTCCAGAAAGAAAAAGAAACATTTGAGAAGGGTCAGATTACAAAACAGTATATTAAGTTTTGAATATTTCATGGAACAGTGTCCAAACCATCAGATAGAATAGTTCCAAATCTAAGGTTAAATCAAATAATGTATTTTTTACTGTTTGTTTCTGAAATGACACAACAAAAGATAAACAATGTAAAAGCAATATATGCTCCTTTTGCCTCTGCAAGCCTCTGTTCTCTGCCTTGACTGTAATATTTAGCTTCCTTCTCTCTTAGATTCAAGTTGAACAAACAAGTAGAATTAAAATGATTACTCTAAATCTTAATATGCCAGTAAAATGAAAAATCTTGTGTTAAACTTTGCAGAAACAAGGTGGTTTAGCATTAATTGGTTGTAACTCTGGAGGAACTGCAAAGATCCACAAACTTTAAGTAAAGGAAACTGCCAACAAGACAAGCATTAGTCTAGCCCTCCACAAGTCTATATATTAATGCAAAGAAGAAAGCTGTTGTAAAAATAGAGCCATAAGAAGTCCTGTTTTTATAGTAGCCCATGCAGACACAAAACCCTTTCATTACTTAATAAAAAAGTAAAATGATCACCTCTCTGCCTAAGTTGGTACAAGCTAAAATTACAATGCTCTGTGGAAACACTGGCTTGAAAACCCTCAAGGAAGGTATTTTCTTAGAACCTTAAAAAACATTTCCAGTGAAATTATTTATCTTTCATCTGGCATATCTGGTTCTGGGGGCTTGCATACTTAGCACAGTGGCTAAGTACTATGGCTAGCTAAGCTGCTAATAGCTGTCGAGCATTTTTTTTTTGCAAGTCACTTTTGTCAGCTGCTAGTCTTTCGATCTCAGCCAGTAAACATGAGTTCTGGTGAGGAAGAAGTGGTGCGACTTCTTCCTCCAAGAATGTCTGGAGCGACAATGCTAATGTTGGACTGGATGAGCCTAGCTCTACTGCTGGAACTCAGCATAATTCTACATC
>NW_015150912.1:399074-405225 GCF_000732505.1 Cyprinodon variegatus | reverse complement strand
GTCCCTAGCTGGCCTTCCCCACACACCACCACAGAGGTTTGAGCATTTGTGGGACTATGTTCATACTACCGGAAGTTTGTTAAAAACTTCTCAGCCCTAGCTACCCCACTGCATGCTCTGGCTCAGAAGGGGGCAATGTTTCATTGGTCCACACAGTGCGATGATGCCTTCAATCCCTTATATTTGACCAGCCCTCCTATGGTTGCTCATCCTATATTCACCCATCCGATCTTACTGTATACAGATGCATCACAGAATTGCATAGGGGCTGTGTTGGCTCAAAATCAGGAGGGGATAGAATGTGTTATTGCTTATGCAAGTCATACATTGACAGCAGCAGAAAGGAAGTGGTCCATTTATGACAGAGAATTACGAGCCATAGTATGGTCTGTGCGCCACTTCACACATTTTCTGGGAGGCACAATGTTCGCCGTCATCACACATCATAGACCCCTCTTTAATTTGAGGAAAGCCACGGTAGATAGTGACCCCACCGGTCGTTGTGCACATTGGCTGCTTGAGTTGGATGTTTATGATTTTTCAGTCATACACTGGGAGGGGAAGCAGTATGCCAATGCTGATTCCCTATCTAGCCTAGCACACCACAGATGGTTGCCACTTCAGTGCAGTGTGTCATCGGTAGTGGGGCGTCTCCGACCCCGTCTACAGATGAACACCCAGGCTACACTGGCCATCTAAACTGCAGAGCTGCAGGCCCAACAACAGGCAAATGCCTGTCTATGTACGGTTTTTTCTGGGTTACAGAGGGATGAACATAGGCCACCACTAGGTCATCTAAAACACCCAGGCCTGAGAAAGTCGTGGCATGAGTTTCCCACACTGGCAAGTAATGGCATTCTGTGTCATGTGGTCAGGCTATATCCACATTCACATACTTCATATCAGGTTGTAATTCCAGAGACCCTTATTCCAATAGCTTTGAAATGATTCCATGGGGATCAGTTTAGTAGACACTTAGGGGCTGAATGTACCCTGTTAAGAGTGAGACAGATCTGCTATTGGCCTTACATAGCTAGAGATATTCACAAATTCTGCACTGAATGTTTACCATGTCAGTACCGCAGCTCTCCCATACCACATGAACAGGCTTCATTGCTGTTTATTGAGGCTGAAAGGCCATTCCAAAAAATTGCTGCAGATATAACAGAGTTGCCAGTGACTACACAGGGAAATAGGTACATTTTAGCGGTGGTAGACTATTTCAACTGCTTTGCTAATTTATATCCTTTAAAGGATCAGACAGCATACATACTGTGCTAGGCAGGCCATTTGAGTCTATTTAGTAAAACACCTTTGTGCATCTTTGGGTATTAAAAAGACCAGAACCTCCCTGTATCACGCACAGTCGGACGGAATGGTGGAGAGACTGAATAGGACTTTGAACCAGCTCGCCAAATATCTTTGCCAAAGCGGGGGCGAATGGGATAGGTATTTGGCACAAGTGGAGCTAGCATATAACCAGAGGTGTCAAGTAACGAAGTACAAATACTTCGTTACTGTACTTAAGTACACCTTTTAGGTATCTGTACTTTACTCCATTACTTATTTTTCCTCCTACGTCCGACTTCTACACATTACATCTCTACACATTCCAGCAAGTATCTGTACTTTCTATTCCTTACATTTTAAAACAATCTGTAGTCTTTACTCTTGGCTTCGGTTTAATGCAGAGGTCACGGATCAGCGGACCGCTGATATGCTGAAAAGTGCATGCCTGCTAAGATATGCATCCCCAGTCGCGGGAGCGTGCCTCGCTTGGTACAGCTGCATATCAACGAGGAAAACTGATTAAAATATGACCAATGGAGCTACTTGTTGTTATATTAATAATATAAAAACGGTTAAATATTCCTCTCGTGGGAAAAAATAGTGATTTTTTCAACCTTTACTGGTTGATGATTTTCTTTATTCGGACCCTGCTGATTTTTAATTGGTTACCCCTGGTTTAATGTTTATAAATGTTTATTTCACGTCATGTGTGTCGTCCAATCCAGAATATTGGCACCATCCACATCTAGTGAAAACTAGTGTAATTGGATGAGTCATATAATGCAAACTCTACTTGTTTAGCTAAAGGAAATCATCAGGAGGTGTTCTTCAAACTGCAAACGTGAATTGTCTATGCCATGCTACAATGTTGGATTCAGAAAAAGTTTGAAATGTCTGAAAGGCCGGACACAGGCGAGAGCGTATCAGGAGATGGAGACCAACAAGACCTCCCTCATCCTTGGCCCTATCTCAAAGATTTTTTCAAAATAGTCGAAAAATTGAGCTTTCAATTCATATAGTGGTCTCTGGCTGTTTTTTTGAAAGGTAACTTTATACTTTATACTTTAAGTAATTTTTGGAGTACATACATTTTCACTTTTAGTTGAGTAAAGAAGTCAAGTTCATACTTCTTTTAACAGAGTGTTTTTAAACTGCAGTATCTATACCTCTACTTAAGTAACAAATGTGTGAACTTTTGACACCACTGCTCATAACTCAAGTGTGCACCCTAGTACTGGTTACTCTCCATTCTTCCTGGCTCATGCAAGAGAACCACGCCTGCCCCTTCATGTGTCTTTGATCTGCAACCCGGCACGGTCAGAAACAGCTCCCTGGGCACGTGGAGCGTTTGTACAAGATCTATGTATGCATCTGTCCCATCATTTTAGTGATGCCACAGACAGATTGGTTGCTGCCAAATTAAAGGAGAAAGGGCAGTATGAGACAAGGTTTCGTTCCATCCACACCAAGTGGGGGACTTGGTTCTCTTAGATTATCCTGCTCAAAAACACAACAAACTAGCCCTTAGATGGAAAGGCCCATATTAGATCTTGAAGTGTTTGGACAAAGACAGCCTTGGGGTGACCAACGAAAATAACAGACCCAAGAAGTCGTCAGTCACATAGGTGGGTGGTAGACCACAACCGTCTCAAGTCCTTCAGTGGTCTCTTGGAAGATCCACTGACGAGGCCTACTAGCCCGCCACCATCTAAGCCACAAGCAGATAGCTCTGGGGCAGATCTGCCCTCCTCTACTTTCAATGCCTTATTTGGGTCTTTGCCATTTCAACCCCTACCCCACAATATGTGCCTGCTAAGACTAGCGTTCAGCCTGAGTTATCAAGGAGTGAGTTGCCTCCAAGCCCTCCTGTTTCTACACAGTCCACCCCCTTTTCTTCCCCACTATCTAGCCCTTCAAAATCTCCACCTACTGATGTTTTACATTGGATTGAGTCATTTGTTGTTGATGCCCCAATTAAAACAACCCGTAATGGGTGGGTAGTGAAGCCACCTAATAGGCTTGGTATGCTGAGGTGACAGAACACCGGATCGGAGCAAATAGTCATCCCACATGGAGTACTTTCTTGTGATTGGCTTATACAAGTGAGCTCTGTGATTGGTTGCAAACCATCCTGGGTAAAAAAAAAAATGCATTTTTTTATCGAGGCACCTCAGGGCAGTCTCAGCAATCCACACACAAATGCAATGAGTTCAAACACCACTTGTACGGTGTAATGAAATTTAGAATTGTTTCAGGACCAGAAATATTTTGGGGAATTATGTGCTGTGCAGGTTTGAATCTTGTATGCTTGAATGAATCATGCTGTGTGTGTGTGTGGAGCTTGTACTGTGTGTCTGTGATTTTTTTGTGTTAGCGAGAATCGGGCTGTGTGTGTGTGGATCTTGTCCTGTGCATGTATGGATCACATATGTGTATTTGTGAAAATTGAGACGGATTTCTTCATTTCCTCCATAGTTTTGTGACATGGCCACAACTGCTGTGATAAAAGTAAAGCTTAGTTTTAAAAACACGACTGAAAACACGAGTACCCATGCTGTCAGGTGTTTCTGAACGTGGGCGTATGTGGGTCTTGTTTGTTTTTCCCCGGAGGGCAGAGATAGGCCTTGACAGGCAAAGAGACATGTCTTAACAAGATATGGGACAGGAGGTCTTGATAACACACTCAGATGAGCTCTCTATTTTAAAGTCATGGGATTCCATGGACTCACCTCAGCCAGGGTGAATCAGAAAGTCATTCAGGGACACAAATGCTAGGATCCAGCTGATATTTTCTTTTATTCATGCAGAAATACAGAAAAAATTAAAGTTCAGTCTATTTCGCTAGAGCATTGTGCATTTTTATTGACTTGTGTTTTATATTGTTTTAATAGCATGATGGTATCCATCTTCCTATACAAATAACTTACCTGCTAAAGAAAAGCATCCTCATAGCATACCACCACTAAATTTCAAGTTGGTGATAGTGTGTTCAGAGTGATGTGCAGTATTTGTTTTCTGTCCCATGTAGCATTTTGCAATAAAATAAAATTTTTGGTTTATGTCAAGGCTCAGAATAGAGCATGCAGCATNAGTTCCAGACACTTAAGCCTTAAAGACTGTAGAACTACCAGTATATCAGATCCAAGCATACGAAGTAAGCCAGGACAATCAAGAGGACAAATCAAAGCCGGTGTCGAAGGGGTTCAGGAGCCAGAATATCAGAGATCCAAAGAGGTACCAAAGGGAAATCCAGGTTGGTGTCAGGGAACAGATCCAGGTTCAGTCAACAGGCAGAATCCAGCAGGAATCAGAGGACAGGTCAGGCAAGCAAGAACAGGCAGGCTCAGAGGTCCAAAGGCAGTTAGGGTACAATCAGGTACGCTACAGAATTCACCAAAGGCTTGAATCATCTGGCGCTAATCACTCGAAGCAGGCAGGTTAAATAGAGACTGGAGTAGGTAACACAGATGAATAGTAATGAGAACAGAACATGTGACCCAGTATTCAAGGCAGACAGACAGTCCACTAATTCAAAAGCGTTTATTTGAAAACGGCAGATCTGCAGTAACAGCAAGGATGTCTAAGGCAGGAACCTCTGCAGGAGGAAAACACGGGTTAGGGACCACGTTAATGTGACAGAGGATGATTATGAATGTGTGAGTCGCTAACCTGGTCTAATAGATTAGTCCGTGCCTAGAGAACGATGTTGATTCCAGCCGGTTGGCTGTCAACAAAACACAGCGGGCACAGAGAGTTCCAGACGCCATAGTCCCACAGGACAGAGAACAAGCAGCAGATCAGATCCAAGCATACAAGGAAGGCAAGATAACCCAGAGGGTGAGGCCAAAGCCGGTGTCGAGGACATGCTCAGGATTCAGAACCAGGAAATAAGAAGTCCGAAGGGAAATCCAGGTTGGTGACAGGAAGCAGTTCCAAGCTTAGTTAACAGGCGGAATCCAGCAGAAGTCCAAAGACAGTTCAGGGAAACAGATCAGATGGGAACAGGCAGGCTCAGTGGTTGAGAGGTAGAACAGGTCAAGATCAGGTGATCAGAAACACTGAGGTTACTCTAGAACATGCTCAACACTGGCTCCAGAATAAACTGACAATGATGACTAGTTAGAGGGCTGGTTAAACAGAAGCTGGAGCAGCTGGATAAGATGAACAGTAATGAGAAACTGGACGGAGTTAGGCAGGTGAACGAAATGAGTAATCCAGCCACTCATTAGTGTCAAGATCATGACAGTTTGAATTATGGATAACTTACAAAAGTGAATCCAATTCAGTTCTGTTTATTCACAGAAAAATATAACAAGTCATAAAAAAATTAAACTTAAGACACTTAAAAAAAACAACAACAACAAAAAACAAATACATTCAGTATAGGAAAGAAATATCCAAATCAGAGTTGGTCTCAAGCACACTGTTTTTCTGCTTCAGCAAACCTAAATCACATAATATAGCCATTAGTAAAGGACGCTGTTTAAGCTATTTAAATCAGCTGTGTTGGAGCAGGAACACATTTAAAACATCCAGGGCACATGCCCTTTAGGACTACAGCTTTAGAATCAACTGTTTTTTTTCTGCTTGAGCATCCCGTCTCAATAGAAACCATACAGTATAAAGCAGAAGGTTTCCTACATATTCCTACATATAAAGGATACCTCAAAGCAGTCTTCTAATTGCATACATAACATTTTCAAATCCCAATTCAATCCAACATCAAAGTAGGCAGTGTATGTGTATCAGGGCTCGATGTTAACCATCGCCCAATCGCCCGTGGCAAGTAGTTTTTATTGTCGGGAGAGTACAAATTATTTATCACTCAAAATTACCGTATTTTCACGACCATAAGGCGCAC
>NW_015150912.1:394356-396169 GCF_000732505.1 Cyprinodon variegatus | reverse complement strand
TTCATTTCAACAGGAAAAAAGCTTCAGCAGATCGGCTCAGAGTGAGTTGCCATCTGATATAACGAGTGGAGGGTTTGAGTAGACAAAGTAAACATAGAAAACAAAAGGATGAGCACTTGCACAATTAAAGGCCAGAATTATGAAGTCTAAAGACTCATATTTTTTACCTGTTTAGGTGGACAATTACAGTTATATCCTTCTTCCATTTGGGCATGATGAATAAAGCTTGTTGAGATAAACATACAGTACCTTGTGAAATAGATTTCTAACCTAAGCTGACATTAAACATCTCCATAACTCTCTCCCTGATCTTTTTTTTTTCTGTTTTAACCCCCTGAAGCTTTATCAGAAGAACTCACTAAAGCTTATCAGCCCTGAAATCAGCTTTAACATAATTATTCAGAATTTATAAAGGAATCTTCAGATTAAAGGAGGCACACTATATTTTTTGTGTGTTAAATTTTTCTTCATCTTTGCGGCAGCTTTGTGTTTGGTCTACCCCATGCTGTATTACCTGATTGAAGAAATTGTAGAATGTGGATTTAAGGTGGCTAAATATGGAGAAACTTAAAGGGTAGGAATACTTTTGCAGAGGAATGTAGATCTCAGGAGAATTTCTTAAACATCCTTCTTACTCTAAACACCATCTGATTCTTGTCAACACACTTGGATGGTCTCCACTCCAGAGTTTCATCTGTCTGTCTGACAGAGAAGATTGTTGATTTTGCAGCCTGCCTGTTGGCTGGTGCGCACAAGTGAGTAGCAGTTTTTTGTTACTGAACATGGCATGTGTTATCCATCATGAGTTGACAGTGGCAGCCATGACGAATGCTGCTTCCCTGTCTAACAGCATATTTGCATTTCGTCTTTTTTTAAATTCCCATTTGTAATGTTTAAGGGAGTGGGAGGAAAGGTTTTACTTCATGAAGTAACATTTTTTTACCATTTAAAAAAACAAACTATGAAAACTTTAAGAACATATATTCAGTTAATGGACAGGCTGTTTGATTAATTACTTAGCAAAATATTTAGTCTACTCCCCTTAGAGATTTTAACTTTAATAAATCTCAAATACACACCTATAGACTCACAAACTCCGCCCAGAGATGAAAAACATGCATTGTCCTTGAAAGAGGAAAGAACAATGACTTTCTTTGTGCTGGAATCAGAGGTTAGTCAAGTTCAAGGATCTTACTGCAGGCTAGTAAAATGCACATGTGTGGAAAAGAAAATAGGCAAGAAAAACATATGTAGGAGCATAAATACAGAATTTTAGCTTAACTTCATTTATGTTGCAGGTAAAATGTGCACAGAGAGACCCTTTAGTTACTGCTTAGGGACATTTCCCCCTCCTCTTTGTGTTACCTCCTCCTTTAGCCTCATTCCTCTTTCTGTACACAGCCTGAATCAGCAGAGTGGGCCTCCTGGTGTTGCTTTGCAATGGTATCAACAAGGTCTCATGCAGTGACATGCATGGATTATTTTTAGTCTATTAGAAGATCCCTGCAAAGTTTATATTCAGCTGTTCATTTGTTCTAAGCATTTTACCAAAGACAGCTTTCAAAATCTTGGACAGTTCAAAGCAGGATTTGCTAAACTTCTTTTACTGAAACAAGGGGCTGTTCTGACCGTAAGGCCATCACAAGTGCAAGTAGTAAGTATGATTCTGTCCCTAAACTGTTGATAGCAATGCTAGCATATGAATGGGGGGATGGGTTCGATTTCCTGGGTCGCTAACTTGACTGGACCGGACGGGGTCGGGCATTCGAACTGAACAATCAGCTCCAAAGCTTGTCCAAACCCGACTTGGTGA
>NW_015150912.1:392154-393431 GCF_000732505.1 Cyprinodon variegatus | reverse complement strand
AAGACATGTCTGGGAAAAAGAGGACTTCTGGTCACCCTGGCATATCAACAATTTGATGTTTCAGTGACTGAGTGCTTGTTGTCATGATGTGTCTTTGCTCAGCAGCTTGGCTTGTTGTAAATCAACCAATCAGTGCACAGCTCATCTAAGAAAACATGTTGTTTCATTCTAGGGTTTTTAACCAGGCTTGCATTAGGGCTCATAGAACAGCAAATATGCCATTTTCAGCCCATCCAATGTTACACACCCTGTTCAAAGACCTTAAGGACCAGCACCAAATACCCCATATAATCATTCTATGACCACTTTAAAACCCTATTTTATATAATATTCAGCAGTCTTATGGCGGCGGCATAGAAGCTGTTCTGGAATCTGCTGGACCTGCATCTGATGCTTCAAAGTCTCTTCCCGAAAGGCAGCAGGGAGAACAGTCAATGGTGAGGCTTTGAGGGGTCATTTATAATGTTACAGGCTCGGGACATGCAGCGCTGGGATGAAATGTCTTTAATGGAGGGAAGAGGAGTCCCCATGATCCTCTCTGCTGTTCTCACTATTCTCCTCACCTTCTTCCAGTCTGCAATGCTGCAGCCTCCACACCACACAGTGAGACAGCTGTTCAGAAAGCTCTTAACCAGCAAGGTTAGAACCTGGTCATATCTAAAAGAAATAAACAAAGGAAGTAGAGGAGTGTGAAGTGGCACATGTATGATTGTTACTCACTGAACATGTTGTGAGAGTCAAGTACGTGGTTTATTGTTCTGGGGTCTGCTCATTTTAAAAGGTGCAAAGTGGTCCACACACAGCATAGGCATATGCAAAGACAGTTTAGTCCAGACTCCACTGGTATAAGTTACTGAGTCACCGAATCTTGATTATTATCTCTCTCCAAATCTTTGCAGCATTCTGGGGGGAAAAAAACCATATAATCTTTTAAGTGGGAGCATGTTTTTCATTGTTTTTTTTTTTTTCTTTTTTTATTTATTTGCTACATGATGCATGTGGACCAAAATGCAGATGGTGTAAGCTTGAGACATAATTTTTTTTTAACACTGAAATAAATAATGTAGGAGTAATCTAAGAATAGTATACAAATAAACATATGAAAACAATCAGATTTTCAGCACATTCTACTGAGGTATTGAAATCAAAAGATCAATTGGAGTTATGCTAATAACTGCAACTGGTCTTGGGTCAAACCAATTTAATCAGGGCCAGCTTTGGATCAAAACCCTAGAGGCTGACCGGGGGGTGTACAGTAAATGAAACAGTTACACAAA
>NW_015150912.1:387823-389252 GCF_000732505.1 Cyprinodon variegatus | reverse complement strand
AGCCAAACAGGAACAGATGAGGCAAAGCTACTATGAGAAAAAGGAGACAGAGCAAATGATATCAGAGATTGAACTAACAGATTCTGCATACAGTAGTGGGAGATTAGAGATAGAATGAACCAGAATGATGACATGGGAGTCCCTATGTCCTCCAGCAGTCTAAGCCTACAGTATAGCAGCATAACTATAAAGATAGCTCCGGATAACCTGAGCCACTCTAACTATAAGTTTTTTCAAAAAGAAACGTTTTTGGTTTTTTTACAGTGTCCTGTCTGGCAATGTGGCAATAAGAATAATTTTCTTGATGCCAAAAAGAGCCCAACAGATTTTACTCTCACAAGTGTAGCAGTAGGGCTATTTCCATAGTGTTCTGCTTGTTTCTTGCATATAAATGGATTAATTATAATTCTGCAGGGAGTTTTACAGATTATATGAGCACTGCAATGTAAGTAGAACAGAAGAGGAAAAACAGAAAAAAGGAGAACAAATGAAAGAAAGAGGAGATAATGATAAAACATTTTCAGTCTGCAAAGAGATGCACAACCAACAGACATGGTACAAGATATACAATAAAGTAACACTTAGATACCATTGCTGAAGTAGTATTATTTAATCTGACATGTACTCTGTGTTACAGCTCATGCAGCTCTGTTAATATATTTGAATCCCTCACCCTGATTATTTATTTCATGCTTTTCTGGGCCCCCATGAAAACATGCTGGCCCCTCCTGGCCCCCTGTTACATTTTATCTGGATCCCCGACTGTTCCTCACCTTCACTAGACGTGGATATACTTTAGTATATTCTGCTGTACAATTAGTCCTACATTTTCGTTTTTTACTCGAGGATTCAACCTCTGCTTTTTTCACAGGATGCACAGCTTTAAGACAGTAACTAGGTGACTGTCAGAGAGTAACCAGAGAAACTTATCGGGCTGATCCAATCCAATGTGCGCTCTCTGACAACCAGTCGCCTGGATCGCTCGTTGCACAGAGGATCACTTTTGACAGATACGCTGCACAGGTTTCAAAGGCAACCTCCTCTCCACACCCCGCACTCTCTTGTTGTCTGCGCAATCGAAGTAGTTCTTATTCGCACATCATGCATGAATTATTGCCTGCACGCTCTCACTCGCATTAAAAAACACCACCTCGCAGAGTCTAAAATCCGAGATAATTTATATGACTTGCGGGCATCAGTGAACAACTATCAATATCAGGGAGACTCCTGGAACTTCCGGGAGACTTGGGATGCCTGTTAATGGGAAGTTGTTTACTGGTTTAGGCTTGTTTACTTCAGACCAATAAAGTAAGAAATCACCACGGTGATTGGCCCTCAAAAAGTTCATCCAATAAGTATATGGCATGATACCAAAACAAAAGTCCAAAAATCACAGGTGTGATCCGAGGACCTGGTGGAGACTGTTACT
>NW_015150912.1:384732-385377 GCF_000732505.1 Cyprinodon variegatus | reverse complement strand
AAGTCTTCAGGTGTTCAAGTATAAGCTTTTTTCTGACAGGAAATTATAAAGTCCCCAAAAAATGCTAGATAATAATCAGGATTTCTGATAAAATGTCCTTTGAACAGATTAATTGTATGGACAACAGAACAGAGGACATGCTAAACATAAACCTAAAACAGGAAATTAACTTTATACTATATTTGACCGGCTTACTGTCATGAAAGACACCAGGAATTCTTCCATATATGAGCAGGTGCTACAAAAAAAAGGTATCAAACAAAAGCAGAACTGCACTCTATAACATGACATTGGCCCAAAACATATAAGTAAATCCATAAAGAGCTGCCTGAATATCAAATGAGGTCAAACAGTAACAGGTTAAATCTCAATCAAACTTGGACACTGTGGGATAACCTGAAACAAGCAGGTCATACAGAAAACACCTGTAACATCTAGAAGCTGAAACTAAGAAGACAGATTCTTTAAGACAAGGGTCTTCAACGTTTTCCAGGCTAAGGACCCCCAAACTGATGGCGAGATGGAGCGGGGACCACCTAATTTTATATATTGTATGAAATTGTGTTATATTAAACTGGTTCTATAGTCACTCTATTCCAGATGGAGTAATGTAATGGAACTAATTTTGCCCTGGGATTATTAAAG
>NW_015150912.1:380316-381500 GCF_000732505.1 Cyprinodon variegatus | reverse complement strand
TTCTGTTCTTACTATTAAACTTATTGGAACAACAATAACAAAACATTTTTTATATAATCTTCTAATTTCCACTCTTTTGACAGATATTTGACTTATTTTTACTCAGAAACGCAGATCTGCATTGATGACTGAAAGACATCTTCTGTCTTCATTTATCTGTTTACTACAGTGTGTTGAATTCATGTTAATGTGGATTTAAAGACATTTCAGTTAGCGGAAAATATTGCAGGGGGGAATATAAGTCTAATTAACCCAAACTTCGCGACCCCCATGCAGTACCTCTGCGGACCCCCTAGGGTTCGCGGACCCCCTGTTGAAGACCTCTGCTTTAAGATTTAGAGACCAGTTTTGGGTAACAGATAAAGCCCTCCTGAAGTTATTCCATTCAAAGGAGTAAGATTGCCTATTAGGGCAAAGAAGCTACCTGCTTTTTCCTCATAATATACTTTTTATATGTTTTGTAAATTACTAAAACAGTGTTATATTTTGTGTTTGCATGCCATTATATACATTTTTGCAGATAGGACAAATAATTCATTATATGAAAGACAACTGGGAAGATCTAGGGTCAAGGAATAAATGTTGAACATAGAAATCACTGGTTTTTGATACTGCAGTTACATTACTATAGTCAACCTTTGAGTGTTTTCTTCATCTTACCAGACCATCTTCTCCCACACTTGGTGTTTTCA
The DNA here is from genome assembly GCF_000732505.1 of Cyprinodon variegatus. Lineage (NCBI taxonomy): Eukaryota > Metazoa > Chordata > Actinopteri > Cyprinodontiformes > Cyprinodontidae > Cyprinodon > Cyprinodon variegatus. Next base: position 380,808 of record NW_015150912.1, on the reverse strand, counting down.
CAACCCTAAGAGCAATAGTTTTTGTCTTGCCATTAGTGCATAATGTATTTATTAAGTACAGTTAAGTAATTTTCCCACCATAGCTATGGATTGTTACGGCTCCTCTGAACTTAACACTGGTCTCTCCGCAGGTTTTGTGATTAATGTAATCCTTTCTTGATTTGTCAATTTATGTCGAGGTCCATGGTTTAAGGTTTATCGCTGTGTCATACTCTTTTCATTTGGATTCAGTGATCCCATCATGTGTCAGATTGCTTAGAATGTAGGAACCAGAATTCAGGCGAGACAAACAGTGATTATTTAAAATCATTGTGCGTTTATTGTGATAACGTGCAGCTGCTCGTCAGCTGAGGCAGATCACTGGATTCTTTGCAGGAATAGAGACTCAGGTGATTGACTTCAAAACTCAAACAGGTGTCATGGTGGGACTCTGTGATTAAACCCACATGCAGAACACACCACGGAAACGGGAGTAAAAATTCAAACAGTTTA
>NW_015150912.1:374275-379357 GCF_000732505.1 Cyprinodon variegatus | reverse complement strand
TAAACACAAGGAACGCTAGAATTAGACTCGTTTGCAGCTCGAATAATCTGGTACCAATGGCTGCGATCCAGCGGCTTAAATAGCAACAGGTGGATCAGATGAGAGATAATGCAGGGTGGAGCAAAGCAGATGAGAGCGAAAAGGAGTAAACCGCAGCCTAAGGTGCCAAGATCAGGACATTATGAGATGTTTCTTGGTCTTCAGGATGCAGATTGTCTGCTGAAGTTCTCCAACGGTCCTGAGGTCTTCATGTGACAGCCAAATCACACAGGGATTGCACTACACACAGATGGATTCTATTCCCTTATTTCAAGACCTCAATTGATTTTATTTAGTATTATCAGAGTAAAAAGGGCTAATCTTCACTTTTTGGATTAAATATTGAGTAAAAATGTTCCATTTTATGTTCCCTAGTTATGCGCCTCTTAATGTTGGTCTATCACATAAAATTCTTGGACAAAATGTCGAGAAGCTCAAGGTGTATTAATCCTTTTTCACAGAGAACTGTAGTCACCGAAAGACTACTTGTAATTCGGTGAAGAGATAGAGACTTTTTAGCTCTGTTGCTCCAAAAAACATTTCCTTCTGCAGTTTCAGGAATGAATGATATGTCCTTACTGGGGAATAATCAGATCACCAAAGGGTGATTAGTATTCGGATTGCGTCAGCTATGTATCCCCACTATGCTTTCCAGATTTTAAAAAGCATTTCAAAGACTATTACAGAAGACAGGCTTGACAATTTATTCCAGCCGAGATTTGCCAGAGATTGTGCAACTCAACATTTATATTTGCTTGATCTTTCAGTGCTTTGTGGTATACATTCAAGCATATCTATGGCTTAAATTGCATCTGGGGTACTGTTACTGTACAATGATACCCCTAGTGGGACTGGGAGGATAAGGCGTCTGAGCCAGAAAATATTTCAATCACACAGCTGAGGTCGGGAATCATAGGAGACATGTTGTTCTACATCTAGAAAGCGGTCCGCAGTCAAGATTCAAACTTCCTCTCAGCCCACCAGTCAGGAAGTGCTAATGAAGTTATTAATGATATTCATGTGTGCATTGGCATGCAACCAGGGACTGGGGCCCATATTGGACAGCTGGTGGATCTGTCAGCTTCAGCTTATGGTGATTCATGAAGTGGGTAAGAAAACAGAGGAAGAGACAAATCCCCTGAGTCGTGTCACTTCAAAAAAGACAATGCGATGGAAACAGCAGGAAGACCAACAAAAAGGTTACTTCATCTTTAAGGGGGGGTCCTGTAAGTTTTTAAGGGATTACTGTTAGATCTCTCAAAATATATAGATGACTATCAGGAAGCTTTTCAAAATTCTCTGTTCTCCATCAATTTGATTTGGCTTTAGAGATGTAGAGCATGTTTCTGCATATGGCGATAAAAACTATGCAAACATATTACTCCCACTTCTTTGATGGCTTCTTCCAACGTTTCTTTCCGAGAAAAACATACAAAGATGGTAGCGATTAAGATGTCAAGGGAGCTGGGGGACAGTCAAAGACTGGATCTACAGATTCCACAGCTGAGTTTGCACAAATCTAAAGAAAACACCTACCCAATACAGCATCATTCCCTGGTGCAACTACTCCATCTGGTGGGAGTGTTCCCCCTGTGAGAACCACCTCTTATCCAACCTAATATTTAACTGCAAGTAGGATGCCTCTGACAAGTTTGTAAAGGCATACATTTGTTACAATTTTATTCGGATGTAAAGGGTAAATCCCTGGCATTACACCAAAAAATATTTAATTATTTTATAATTTCATAGTAATTCTGAATGTAGCACAAATAAACTGGAGTCACTTGTGAAGTGATACATGATTTTCCAGGTTATTGTGCTCAGTACTTTGTCTCCATCTACTGGGAAGTGTGAGGTCAATGACTTAAAATAGTGCGACCACAATGATTTTTTTCCTCCTCATGTCAGTTTCTGTTTAGATTCATATTTATTGTTTTTCTTAACTAGAGGTAAGCACAGTTTGATGTGCAAATTTTACCATACAGAACTGCTTCTTTGAATTCAATGTATGCCATTCAAAGATGGATTGTCATTCCAAAACAGATCATCACTCAAACAGGTTCCTGAAGACAGTAGTCAAGCCTGAATTTCATTTAAGGGTGCCAAAATGTAACCACGCGTGAACCAGCAATATATTTACTTAGTATATTTAATGCATGGTTGGAAATGAATGATTTGAACAGCATGCAGCACCAGCTCTGCATATGTTTGGGAGCCATTATTCTGTTCAAGCTAAATAAAGATAAAGGAAGACATATTTTGCCCTTGTGTCCCATTGATTAAACCAGAGGAAGTGTTTTGTCCACATATGCAATCTTCTGTTTTCTGAGATCTTTATGGGTGCAGCATGTCTGCCAACAAGTGTTTCATTACAAGAATCCTGCAGATTCCAGTAAGTGGTGGCAGACAGCGCTCATGGCCTTACCAGGAAATCTGTCTTTGGGGGTTCAAGATTATATCCTCAGCAAACCGCTGGTCAGCGGAAAAGTCAGAATCTTCCCAAATGCTAAACAATCCCAGGTGCAACATTGGAGATATCGGGGTCGCAGACTTGACCAAAAACAAATACATTCTGTTAAGAATAAAATAAATACTCAGAAGTGCAGCATAAAAGGAGCGGAAGAACATTTCGGTCAGCTTTATTATAGTCATCTGTGAATGCATCACGGCAAAACAGGATGTGGGTCTAAAATCAGAGCATTGTACAAAAAAAATATGACTAGACAAAATCAAAAAATTGATCAGTATCTGCCATAATTATTTCATATTGATAAAAAAAATGCTTTCAGTTCAGTGTTTAATAATGGATAAATCATCATAGCATCATGTAATATATTTAGATAACATTAGAATTTCAGTCTTATGAGGGACTGAGAGCCCAAAACCTGGCAAAAGGACAAAGGACATAAAGCAAAATCCCTAATTATAGACTATATTTCAACATATTTTTTATTATATCTTCTTTGTAAGTGCTAAGTAACTTAGTGCATTAAGTGCAGCATACAAAAAAAAAAAAAAAAGACAAATGTGTTTCTGTTATTCCTATTGCTGCCTGGAACACGAATTCTTTGATAGTATGAGATTCACATTTGCAGCCCAACCCAAAATATGGACCAGAAGCCTGGCATCATGTGCTGGTTGGGTTCAGGTCAGGCCTTAATTTGTTTTTTCATCCATTAAAAGCTTTGTTGATATAGTTATACTGGATCAAAATATGAGTACAATTAATTTAACATAAAGGACAAGTAAGTGTGTTTTTGTACACTATTTTGTTAACGCGAGCGAAGGTCTGATGTAGCAGGTTCTAAGATGAGAGCAAAAAGAGGAAAATTATAAAGTGTGGACAGGAAACTGACCCCAGGGTTTCAATACATTTTTCTTAACCTCCCACTTGATTTGATTCGCTGTCAAGACAAAGCCCATCTTTCTGCTAAAGAAGGGGACAAATCTTACTTCTGAGTCTGCTCTATTGGGGGATTTTTGGCCTAGTGGTTAGAACTAGTACTTGGTTGAATCCCCACCACTCATTGCTCCCCATGTGCCACACAATGGCAACCCACTGCTCCCCAGGGGGATGGGTTAAATGCAAGAAAAGTATGAGATCAATAAAGTTCAATTAGTATAATTATTATTATATTCTATTTGAGGTTAGCATGTGTCACATCTGCACTGACTTGTAGCAGTTTAACCAGTAGTTTCTTGCATATGCAATCAGGCCAGTGGTCTGACCGTTTGGACTGACTGCGTCTAGTAGCAGTGATACCTTAAATAGAATATTTATGCAAGTTAAGTTTTCTTTGGGCCAAGCCTTACAATTCTATTATACATGTTGAGCTCAGGCAGGAGTCTGGCTTTTGTGCTCGTGAGCCTGGATCAGGTCACACAAGCTGATTTTTCTAGGGCCATCCCATTCTCTACCTGCAGGATGTTAGAGGTCATGTCAATGAGGATTCATTATATCACTATCCAAAACATGTGCTTAGTATAGAAGATATATAGAATTTTTTTGTTAAAAATATTTAACACTTCTGATGGTTTGATAGAAGCAAACCATATGTTGTAGAACAACCCTGCTTGTAACTTCGTGTTTTAATGAATAAAGGTTCCAGTAGTTACTGCCTAATCCTGTTTATTTTCAAATTCCCTTCAAAATATGATGTCATGCCAAGATTTAAGAAGTGACATCTAAGGTTAAGTAAATTACATCAATTGGTGGCTAATTATAGATTGAGCTCTAAAACCAAGAAGATAATGATAAAAAAATATTAATACTATTCACTCAATACCTATGTCCATGTTTTTACAATGTGCATTCTACATATTTTAGATATTTTTCATATTTAATATTTTTTCTACTCTGTCTTGGCAATGTTATTGGTGGCTTATAATTTAATTGTGCTACCCATAATGACAATTAAAAAATTCTTATTCTGTATACTGTTAGGTTAATGATACAAAAAATAAATAAAATAAAAATTCTGTTTTGATAAACTGAAAAAAAATTATAACATTTAAAGATTATGTGGTTAAAGAATCTATAATCAGAATCTTTTGGGTAACTCTTAGTTGAGGTGGTGGCTAGCATGAGTCTGTTAGCCACTACCTGGTTTGCACAAATCATTTGATTTTTGTCTGTGACTCTATGATAATTTCTTATAGCAAATATATTTCTTGCAACTCAAATAAATAAAAAAGGATGGAGGCTTCTGCAATGATATTTATTTTTTCTAATTGTTGCCAGTGTTCCCAAAAATTATTGCAAACATTGTCTATTATTACAGCAGAGCAAATGATTTGTTTGTTTTTTAATTAAGCGTCTCAAACAGCAGGTTGTTCAACTTTAACTCAATATATTATGTTACACTTAATCAACAAACAAAGTGACATGATGCCAGGAACAAAAGTTCAGACCAATTTTCAAGACAAGAAACTTACTGTTTTGATTTTTAAAATGGAAAAAAAACAAAAACAAAAAAAACTTATGCTGCAAACTCTTTTTGGATCTGTAAACATCATAAAGCAATTAGTTTTTTTTTTTTTTTT
>NW_015150912.1:370039-372101 GCF_000732505.1 Cyprinodon variegatus | reverse complement strand
AGTTTAAATCTGCTGTATTAAAAAAAATGACTATCGTGATGACTTTATATAATGAACCAACACGAAGTTGTGTATAAATGGGGTCTACAAGACAAATTAAACACCAGGACCCGATCGTCTTCTGCTTATCTGACACCAGGTCATCAGGGCATCAGCTCCGAGACTCCCAGACTTCCTCCAGAAAACTAATTTCACCCACTTGTATCAAAGATCTTATTAATCCGGTCATGATATAGATTTCCTAAGAACAATCACAGACAGCTAAACCAAGAGCTTTGCCTTTTTTGCCCAGCTCTCTCTACACAACAGACTGGTGTAGTTGCATAATGCCAGCAGCTACACCAGTCCATTCCCCACTTACTCCTCAAGAGACCCCATGTTGCTGAACTCTTCCACTTAAGGTAGTAGCTCTCCGACTTGAAGTGGACAAGCCACCTTTTTTTAGTGGAGAAATATAGCCTCGCATTTTGAGGAGCTGACCATTTACCTGGCTGCTTCACACTCCTGAAAATGCCCCATTGCATGCTGTAGGTCTTGGAAGGGGGAAGCTAGCGGAACCCCATCCTCCATAGAAAGCAGTGGCATCATATGCTGGTCTCCAAAACAGACCTTCTCCAGCCCGTGACTGTTTCTAGAAATCCTGTCCTTAAAGGTTCTGAACAGGACCAGTTGCAAAGCCTTGCCTGGTTCCAACATGCACTTGGAACAGGTCCGATTAGTGGCCTCAATGTAGTGCTTTTCGGCATTATTTGTCCCTAAAAACAAGCTGGATAGGACTGCTTCATTAGCTTCACACAACATCCCTTCACCAGTGTAAATATGCTCCTGACTGAATGCCCCACCAGACATTCTCAGAAGACCTTCACTACTGCTTGGGTTTCTTCCCTTTAAGCTGAGAGCTTGGGCAATCGTATGCTGTTCGCACATTCTCAGTGCGTTAAGAAAATCTACACTGTGCATAAAATCAAATATAGCAAACTGTGACTCAATTAGGCCAATAGAATTTCCTCTGTATCACTTCAAGTCTGTGTGTCATTTGTTAATTTATTTTTCAAATTAAAGTCACCAATGGAATTACAAGAAACATTATTTTTTTTTATTTCATTACATAATAAAAAAGAGAGAGGAGTTCCCCTTTTTATTTTTCATTTCCACACTAAATCGAATATATTAAAAACAAGAGAATGGAGGATAATTTCATTTTATTTTATGATGTTTTCGGCTCTCATAATATCTTATAGACACAGCAGACCTTTTGAGCACAGCTACAAGTTGTTGTTACAATGGCGGTGCACATAGGTGGAGCTGTTTTTCTCTCCAACTCCTGGGATTAAGCATTATATAAATTCCATAGAAGCTGTTTTAGGCACTAGTTTAGTGTTTACTTGACGGCTGAAATACGGCTCAATCAAACCGATGGGCATCAGAGATAATTTGGTTTTTGATATATATCACTGAGTCTGAAATCAGTATAAGGTAGACAGTGGCTACTGAGGACAACAGACTGGCACGGCAGAGTGTAGGGACTAATGTTCATGAGAAATGTTGGGCCTGAAAACACAAAAAGGAGGCAGTGGAAGGGCGTATAGGCCTAGGAAACTGGAATTAAAACAGCCATTTGGCAACCTGTCCAAAGAAATGACTTTAATGCTATGACTAAATAATCTTTGATTACTTTTTCTCATTGGGCTCTGTGCACCAGTATAGTTATTGCCTTTGAGTCAATGAGTCGATGCAAGCAAAGGATTTTCCTTAGATAGAAAATAGTTCCAATTTGTCAGGGTTATGAGACAACAGAATTGTGTTATTATTTGTTTTTATATTTTATTTACTATGTATCTTTTTCATATTTTATTACATATGTACACTACCGTTCAAAAGTTGGGGTCACATTGAAGTGTCCTTATTTTTGAAGGAAAAGCATCGTACTTTTCAATGAAGATAACTTTAAACTAGTCTTAACTTTAAAGAAATACACTCTATACATTGCTGTGCATGCATTGTGCTAAATGAATATTCTAGCTACAAATGTCTGGTTTTTGGTGCAATATCTACATAGGTG
>NW_015150912.1:364676-367341 GCF_000732505.1 Cyprinodon variegatus | reverse complement strand
AATGTTTTGCCATAATCTGTTCTATGAAATGTTAAGCTATGCTTTTTTTTAATCACACAAAGCCTTATATTATTTTTCTTCCACTGCATTCAAAAATCACTATTTTGTGTCCAAATGAAAAAAAAAAAAATGTTTTGCCATAATCTGTTCTATGAAATGTTAAGCTATGCTTTTTTTTAATCACACAAAGCCTTATATTATTTTTCTTCCACTGCATTCAAAAATCACTATTTTGTGTCCAAATGAAAAAAAAAAAAATGTTTTGCCATAATCTGTTCTATGAAATGTTAAGCTATGCTTTTTTTTAATCACACAAAGCCTTATATTATTTTTCTTCCACTGCATTCAAAAATCACTATTTTGTGTCCAAATGAAAAAAAAATGATGATATAAAAGTGCTAAAAGCGTGTGAATACTTTTACAAGTCACTACACATTCAGTTCATAAAAAGATTTTTAAAAAAAGGTATTGTTCATCTAACCTTTTTTCTCCCTAACTATCAAGTTTCTGAGACCTCCAAGAGGTTTACAGACCTGTTTAAAATGTCCAATTACTGTTGTGGGGTAAAGTAGCCAAACAAGCGGTTGGGCTGTGTAATGGATCCATCCAAACATTCCTTTGTGTATGCGAGGCCCCTGCAAGGTTAAATGTGCAGCTGAAACAACAAAGAGAACCTGTGTTTGATGAGCAGACTGATGCTAGGCCAGCTCTGACGATGTGAGGAAAGGAGACTCTGAACCTGAAGTTTGAACATTGTTTCAAGCACCTGATGTTGCGTTTTGACTGCATGTCATGGTCTGGAAACATAGCAGACATTGGGAAACTTTTGTTACCCTATGGAAACAATATTTATCAATAGTGGGGATGGGGGCATAATTTTCTCTTAAAAATCTCAAATGTTGTTCCGTAAAAGTTCAAAAAATATCCATTGGACTTGGTTTCCAAGATTTTTTAAGACGTTTTGCCACCTCTTCAGGAAACTTTCTCAATTCAAATGTTGTTAGAATCTTAATTAGATTCCATTTTTTAATTATTGTTGTGTTCTTCTCTTCTCTTTGTCCATCTTTTCATTTTGTCTCTCATTTTTGCCTGTTGTCATTTGCAGACCTCCACAAACAACGTGATATCTGTTCTGATTCTCATTTCTGCCAGTTTAGTTCTGCTGAATGAAAAGATGGTCGACTGGACCTTTGCGGCATTTGATGGCTGCTGAGGAGGTAATGAAATGATTTCAATCAGGTTTCAGGTTTGCTTGAATAGAGACATATCTAAAACATGAAGAACAGTGGACACAGTGGACCAGGATTAAAAAAACCTGCTTAAAATAAACTCATTAAATAATAACTTGCATCCCTGGGCTAAATATTTTGTGAGTTTTTTATGTTCTAAGGTGGTGCTAGTGTTAAAGCTTAAAACATTTTTTTTCATGTTTTTAATAAATACTATTGCTATATAATTTCAAAACAGTGTATTAAACTATTGCTGCTCATTGCTTAATTTTGTATCCTTCATCATTCTTAATCCTACATCCAGCGCAGACCAGGCCAACTGCTGCCGCACCCCAGTAATGGTGTTCACTGCCTAGCTAGATACAAGAAAGTGCTGCTGAATCTGACCAACAAAGATAACTGGTGTTTCTCCAAACTGCTTCTGCCTCTGATGAATCATATTGACATTGATGCTGTTGTTTGGCTTTCTATAGCAAAACAATCTCTGTGACTCTATTGATAAGATATCTTTCTCCTATGCTGATTTTAAATAAAAGCTTCAGTTCTTCTTATTTGGTGACAGTAAATGGCATGTACTTATATAGCACCTTTATTCAAGTCAGGAGACTTGACCAAAGCGCTTTACACTATATTCATTCACCCATTTACACACACTCACACACTGATGGTGGCAAGCTACATTGTAGCCACAATGTAGCTTGCCATGGTGGCCCGGTGGCCCTCTGACCACCATCAGTAGACAATGCAGGTAAAGTGTCTTGCCCAAGGACACAACCACACTGAAAGGGGCTTGAAGGGGCTTGAACCGTCAACCCTTCGATTTCAGGGCAAACTCCTACATCCAACGCCACTGTTGACACAACGACACTGAAAGTCAGAGTCGGGGCTTGGACCGTCAACCCTTCGATTTCAGGGCAAACTCCTACATCCAACACCACTGTCGACCAGTGGGTGGTCTGTTGAGCACTTTCTGTGGACGAAAACAAGATGCCTGACAAGCAGCTCCACTCTCTACCTCCACTTCAACTTGCACATATTGGAAAAGGATAGATACACATGAAAACATTACCATGTTCTGGAGGAACATTTCAAATGAAGACGTAAATATGTCATAAATTTATAGATTTATTTATTGTTGTTATCAAGAGAACTTTTTTTGGCAAATGATTGTCTTCAAGCAATTGTTTCAACTGCTAGACCTGCTCTCCGCCATTTTGCTCCCATGCTACACTGCTCCGGTAAAAGTGCATGTGCAGGGAGTGGCAAAGTCCTGAGTAGCAGCCCAATCTGTAAACAAGAGACTGGAAAACAAATGAGAGAGAGTGTGTGTGATGTCCCACCACATTCCGTGAAAAAAAAAATGGTAAATGGTAAATGGCATGCACTTATATAGCGCCTTTATTCAAGTTAGGAGACCTGACCAAAGCGCTTTACAC
>NW_015150912.1:360576-362221 GCF_000732505.1 Cyprinodon variegatus | reverse complement strand
TCCTTTTTGATAAAGCTTATAGTTAGAGTGGCTCAGGTTATCCTGAGCTATCTCTATAGTTATGCTGCTATAGGCTTAGACTACTGGAGGACATAAGGAACTCTTTTTCATCTCTAAGGTTTTGCTCTCTCTGCTTTTTCTCATAGTAGCTTCATCTGGTCTGTTCCTGTTTGGCTGTGACACCATCATGGAGAGAAATTCAGCTGTGCTGCTGCCATCAACACCTTTGTTTATAGATGTTGGAGATTGGTCTATTTTTCATTGCAGTCCTGTTTCTCTGACCATGACTGGCTGGATGTGCTCTCGTCATCCTCTGACATTGGTGCTGGCTCTGAGCTCTTCTGCCTGGCTGTGTTTTCTGGACAGGGCCGCCTTTTACAGTTGTCTTTTGTATCTCTGCTTCTGTCTTCTATAACCCCAGTCGGTCTTGGCAGATGGCCGCTCACACTGAGCTTGGTTCTCCTGGAGGTTTCTTTCTGTTAAAATGAAATGTTCCTCTCCACAGTCGCTGCAAGCATGCTTAGTCTTATTGTCTTTGAGTCAATGAGTCGATGCAAGCAACTGATTTTCCTTAGATAGAAAACTTTGAATCAATTTGACTGTATGGTCTGGTGAACTGGAAAGTGCCTTGAGATGACATGTGTTGTGAACTGGCGCTATAAAAATTACCTGAACTGAATTGAGTGGGGTTTGTACGTGCTTCAAATTGGATAAAATAGTCCTCTTCATCAAAAGCACTTGGGGACTCAATTTGCTAAAGTGGAAGCTTGTCATGTTCTTGAAGATGCTCCTAGATGTAACCAAGACCTAAATCATCAAGTTATACATGTATACTGTCTGCAATTAATGAAACTGGCCATTATGGAATTAACCAACAATGGTTCTCAGTTCTTCTTTTTTTTTTTTTTTTTTTACAAAGAAATATTTGATTGATTTAACTTTAAAAAAGGTGGAAATATGAAAAGGACTTTACAATATTCAATTATAAAAGGTCTTACTTAGTTTGAGGACCTCTTCATCAGTATTCCAGGGTGTTTTTTAAATTTCAGAAGAATAGCTGTCTCTGGGTCAGACATAATTTCCCCACATCGATTCTGAAGTCCATCCTACAGATCAGTGGCATGCAAAATTTCAGTGATGCTCTCTTTTTGTCAACCTTGGATATGAGGGCGTTGATTGTAGGTAGCAGCCATCCCATTTGGATTCCGCATTCTTCCTGAACAATGTTTATTGCCTTGGCAACTGGACCCATGGTGTTCAAATATTTAACTAAAAAGGCGATGTCAGCTGGACTGTCCCTAACACACACACAAAAATAATGAATTAATATTTATTGTATTTTTTTTAAGATCAATGGTGCTATACAAGACAATTCACCATTCAAAATGAGAAATAACTTCTATAGGTTCATCAGAACAGTGCAATTACTGAGTGTGAATATTCCTGTTTTTAAAAATGTTGAAAAACTAACAGCATCAGGTCTATTGTTTGAACAGCAATTTTGTTCAATACATTTAACTTATAAAGACTATTAGTCACGTCAGTCAAATTCAGAACATAGCACCCTCGTAATAATACCTGTTGGTATCTTAATTATAGCTCCATCTAGCATAGCTAGACAAGGATCCTGATAGAACCTGCTGAG
>NW_015150912.1:356837-358270 GCF_000732505.1 Cyprinodon variegatus | reverse complement strand
CAAAAAAGTACTCCAGAGTGTTGTTCAGCATGGGGGTGAGTAGAAAATGAAGGCTAATCATGTTTTGGGTGTACTATTCCTTTAACATGCTTAAAAGATGCTGCATCAAAATCATAACCCTTTACAAAGAATGGCAAGTGGGGTATTTCCCCTGTACTGCAGTGGATAATCAGAGGACAATGAGAAGAAAATATTTTAAGCAGTATTTCTTTTTTTATGTTCTTGGCCATAGATAACGGTGACCAGACATCCATGATTTCTCCAGCTAAAGTTGTCATTGAAAATGTCCCATATTTTACTTGTTGTATGTTGCTTTTAGACTGTTATCAGTGGTGTAAAAAAGTACATACATTTGTTACTTAAGTAGAAGTATAGATACTGCACTTTAAAAACACTCTGTTAATGTTAGGATTCCAGTTTGTTGGGCTTGTCCTGTTTCTTTTGCAGTTCCACTATGCACCCACTAGATGGTGCCATTGTCCTCGGCTGGTTGAGATGTCGATTTATCTCAACAAGCTGAGATGAATCGACGAATGGCGGATTTTTCTGAATTGCTCCGTGTCCATTCTTTAAAGAACCCAGGTCTGTGAGGCTGCACCCCCTCCGGTGATTCCGCCTCCAGTCCACTTCATTTTTTCTGAGTGTCTGCTGCCCAATCCTCTCAGGTTTGATGGGGATCCCAAGAAGTGTTGAGGATTCCTCATGCAATGTATCATCCAATTTAACCCATAGTAAGTTTGTTTTGGATTCCTCTAAGATCTCCTAAATAATTTCACATTTATCTGATCGTGCTTTGGACTGGGCAGAGATAAGGTTCTCTTCCTCCCCTGAATACAATTGCACTTTTGAGGAATTGCTGACAGAGTTTAAACAAAGGCCGTTTCTCAATATGCGTTCTTGAGCGTTCTCGTGTACTCGTGACACGTCATCAGCCTCAGCCCGAGTACCGTTCCAATTCTCGAGAACGCCAGATCGAGAACGCACCAAATCCCCGGATGTTGTTCTCGCCCCGCCCTCTTTATCGAGCATGCATCAGAGCAGACTTGTGCGTTCTTCAGACTGACCGTTTCCCCAGAATGCCCCGCGGCCGCAGGTTGATTCGAGAATTGTTCGTTTGAGGCGATAACATTATACATTTAAGCCTCCCTGTGTGGCCTGTTTACAGAGTTAGTGCGAAAAAAAAAAAAAAAAAGTCCGGCGTTGTGTGGACCAGAGTGACCAGCAGTTTTATACCCACGGTTCGGTAATTTTTTAAAATGTTTTTTAAGCTTTAGAAATTAAAAATATTGTTTTCAAAATGTTTTGTGTAGGGAATAAATAGTTTTGACTGTTAAAGAAGTACGCTTCTGTTCCAATACACATACGTGCTTGCGCGCTCGCGTTCTCGTCAAGTCCGTTCTTGGCGAGTACGCAGGAACATCGGACTTGACGAG
>NW_015150912.1:351758-356447 GCF_000732505.1 Cyprinodon variegatus | reverse complement strand
GGCCAAAGCTTCAGCCAAGATACAGATAAGGCTCTAAGCCCCAGAGATCTAATAAAACTAAGACAAGGACAAAGATTAGTAGCTGATTTTGGTATCAACTTCCGCATTCAAGCAGCGGCATCTGGATTGAACAATATAGCTCTCAAGAATGTTTACTTAAATGCCCTAAATTAGTCCATGAAGTATGAGCTAGCTACTTTAGACAAACCAGAGTCATTGGAGGACCTTATTAGATTATCTCAGCCATGATCCTAGGGTTCGAGTGGCTGCACTTTTATAATCCAGTCATCAATTGTTCCAATAGACATATTGAGTCCTGGTCTGTTAACTGCCATTCATCTTGTATCCGCTCAGCAGTTCTGCCAGGTGTTAAACCGGCTGAAAGATATGAAGCTGACCCTCCTGATCTCTCCTCAGTCCCCGCAGACTATCATGATTTGGCTCAGGTATTCAGCAAGTCTAAAGCCTTGTCTCTGCCTCCCCGTCAGACATTATGATTGCGCCATTGACCTACTTCCCGGAGCACCTTTACCCAGCAGCCGTCTTTACAATATTTCCAAACCAGAAAGAGAGGCCATGGAAAAGTATATTCAGGAGTCCATGGCTGTTGGCATCATTCGACCATCTTCATCACCCATTGGTGCAGGTTTCTTTTTTGTCGCTAAGAAGGATGGTTCCTTAAGACCCTGCATACACTATAGAGATCTCGACCAAATTACGGTAAAGAATAAGTACCCATTGCCTCTTTTGTCCTCTGCTTTTGAGCCGCTCCAGGGAGCTACTGTTTTTACTAAGCTGGACTTAAGAAATGCCTATCACCTACTTCGCATTAAGGAGGAGGACGAGTGGAAAACCGCTTTCAAAACTCCACTCGGACATTTTGAATATTTGGTGATGCATTTTGGTTTGACTAATGCTCCAGCTATTTTCCAGGCCCTGGTGAACGACGTTTTGAGAGATTTCCTCAATGTCTTTGTTATTGTCTACATAGATGATATTTAGATTTTTTCCAAGAACCTATCTGAGCACAAGAACCATGTCCGTCAAGTTCTCCAGTACCTCCGGGAATTTAAGTTATTTGTCAAGGCTGAGAAGTGTGAATTTCGCAGACCTTCTGTCTCGTTCCTGGGTTTCATTCTAGAGGGCGGACAGGTAAGACCCACGGAGGAAAAGATCAAAGCAGTTTTGGATTGGTCTACTCCAGAAACAAGAAAGCAGCTACAGAGATTTCTGGGATTTGCTAATTTCTATCGGAGGTTTATCCGCAATTACAGTCAAACAGCTCAACCCCTTACAGCTTTAACCACCACCAAGACAACCTTTAACTGGACCCCTGAGGCTGATGCAACTTTTAACCAGTTAAAGAACCTGTTTGCTAACGCTCCTGTTCTCATTCAACCAGATCCCTCCAAACAGTTCATTCTGGAAGTGGACGCCTCAGATTCTGGAGTCGGAGCTGTTCTCTCACAATGTCTGATACAGACCATAAAATTCATCTGTGTGCCTTTTTTTTCTCCCACAGACTGTCTCCTGCCGAGAGAAATTATGATGTTGGGGACAGAGAGCTGCTAGCTATCAAACTAGCCCTGGAGAAGTGGAGCTGAACATCCTGTTGTGGTTTGCACAGACCACAAGAACTTGTCATACCTTCAATCTGCTAAGAGATTTAATCCCCGTTGGTCTTTGTTTATCTCACGTTTCAACCTTTCCATTTCCTTTCGTCCTGGTTCCAGAAACGTTAAGCCTGACGCTCTTTCTAGACAGTTCGCCCCAGACGATTCCGAGAGGACGCCCGGTCCTATTCTTCCTCCTAGCTGCTCAGTTGCCACAGTAACTTGGGAGATTGAGGATCTGGTAAGACAAGCGCAGCAATCTGAACCTGATCCTGGGCTGGTCCCCCAAACAAGATATATGTGCCCACTGCTATTCGTGCTCGTGTTATGAATTGGTTGAACTCATCTAAGTTCTCAGGTCACCCAGGTGTCAGTAGGACTGTTGCTTTATTCAACCAGCGCTTCTGGTGGCCATCTATTCAAAGGGATGTAAAGGAGTTTGTGTTGGCCTGTCGGACCTGTGCTCGAAAAAAGTCCTCGCATCAGCCCCCATCAGGTCTGCTACTGCCTTTGCTTATTCCTGATCGGCCCTGGTCGCACATAGCCATTGACTTCATTACCGGATTACCCATCTCCAAAGGTATGACCACCATCTTGACAATAATCGACCATTTTTCTAAGGCTTGCCACTTGGTCGCTTTGAGAAAACTGCCCTCAGACTTTAAGACCACCCAACTTCTGGTGAAACATTTTTTCCGTCTACATGGGATACCGCAAGACATCCTCTCTGAGCTTCTGACCTCAGTTCATCTCTCAGGTTTGGAGAAATTTTTTCTCGGCTCTCGAGGCCTCTGGCTATCACCCACAGTCTAACGGCCAAGTAGAACGGATGCACCAAGAGTTGGAAGCCACTCTCAGATGCCTAACAACAGCCAACCCCTCCGATTGGAGCCTCTGTCTACCCTGGGTAGAATATGCTCACAAAAGCTAGCAGATGTGCATATTCAAAAAATGACAGAAATACAGAAAAGCATTCAGTATTGTAAGAAAGCCCACGCTGTTTCTGAAAAAATACATTGTTGTATGAGTTAATTTCTGCTGCGTTTATCCCTCTTTCCTTGTAAGTATGAAATGTCCCATGCTGCAAAATGACGCTCGTGAATGCATCACACTGGTCAGTAAACACTGTGCTGTGCTGCGTTTGATTTTCTGCTTAAGACAAAGCTTTGCAATTTCCAAAATGATGTCAGCTATCACTGTTTATTATTGTGTGTGAATAACAAGAGACTAGAATAAATAAATCAGCTGCAACAAAATCTTTGGATTTAATGTTGTTCATAACACCCGTACTTTTGTAAATGAATCTGCCAAATAAGCAAAATTTTTTCCCCACTAGAGGAATATTTAATCGTTTTTATATCATTATTATGACAACAAGTAGCTCCATTGGTCATATTTTAATCCATTTTCCTCGTCGATATGCAGTTGTACGCTCCTGCGACTGGTGATGCATATCTCAGCATGCATGCACTTTTCGGCATAACACCGGACCGTTGGTGGTCCGCTGATCCGTAACCTCTGCATTAAACCGAAACCAAAGACTACAGATTGTTTTAAAAGTGTAAGGAATAGAAAGCACAGATACTTGCTTGAAAATGTGATGTGTAGAAGTCGGAAGTAGGACGAAAAATAAATAATGGAGTAAAGAACAGATACCTAAAAAGTGTACTTAAGTACAATAACAAACTATTTGTACTTCGTTACTTGACAGCTCAGGTTATTATGGTAGAAAGAGAGCAGGAGCATGCTGGGATCAACAACAGCTTTTAGCCAGCTGATAGGCAGCTGTTTGCGTATAGATGAGGAGCAGAGCACAATTGTTCTAAAACAGATCATGGGCTGATCATTGTGACAAATGTTTGGCTCGTAGCTAGGTAATAAAAAAGAAAGGCTTTGATGTGTTTTGTTTCACTAAAGATAACGACCGGAAATGTAACATAAACCAAGCTAACCAACAAAAAGTAAGAGAGACCATAGGCTGCAGCTTGCATGAGGAAATAGATTTAATTAAACAGAATGATTAATAAAACTCCTTTTTTAAGGCGCTAATCTGGTTTAGTGGTTCTCCAGTGATCAACAAGGCTTCATCTTAAGATGTTTTTAGAACTGATTGATGACCTTTAGTTTATATCTTAGTAAGCTATTGTAACTAGTGTCAGGACTCCTGTCTGTGTGTTTTTGTTTCTGTGTTTGTCTCCCTTCCTCCACCAGGAGGCGCCTGGTTCTGATCCGCCTCCTCACACACCTGCTGATGGTTTCCTCGTTAACTGAGTGTTCTTAAGCTGCTGACTGCCACTACCTCGACGCCAGAGTGTTTGCCAGTTTTGGGTACTCTAGCCAAGCTGAGTTTTGCAGAGTCAAACTGAGTTGTTGTCAACCTGAGTTTTAACATTGTTTTTGTCTTTGCCTCTCTGCAGGAAGTCATCCTGCAAACTGGATTTTTTTGGACCTTCTCTCCCTGGAAGGATCAACAGAGCTTCAAGCTGAGTTGGGGTTACAAACATGAGGTTTGGACCCACTTTCCCCAAGAGATCATTTGAGCTTCACACTGACAAAGAGATTCATCTCCACTACGACCCGTTCAAGTACCGCAGGAAATCTTAGTGGCAGTCAGTTTCTCCGTTCACCTACAAACAACCGCTCTCTGGGTAAACCCTGTTCCGCCCTCCACTGAATCAGACAAACACCTGAACAACAGCATACAGACTGGAGTCAAAGATTCAACAACTTCTCTGGAAACGTGAGCCAGCAACCAAATCCTCTTCTCCAAGTTCATGAATCAAATTTCCCACTGATCCTGAACTAATCGCTGTGTCTTCCCCCTCACTTTTCAGTTCCAGTTGAGCAGTGTTCAGAGCAACACTTCTCTATGCATTATCTCTTCAATAAAACCTGTTAAACCTTTTCTTCTCGTCTCCCTGTTTGGTCTTCAGCATTTGGGACTGAACTTTAGTAAAATCATGACAACTAGAAGCTGTTTTGCTATTTTATGGTAGGGATTGATGAGTATAGACTTTGAGGCTTAGTTCTACTTTTCTACCACTGACTTTGGATATATGAAAGTTCCTTATTATGA